>NW_027315746.1:17112136-17297136 GCF_026437365.1 Eucyclogobius newberryi
GTATGATACTTACATCATCAGCATCAACAACACCAATCTGTGGGTAGGAGAGGTCAATTCCAAAGATTTTCTCCCAGTGAGGCAGGAGCTGTAATGGAAATTGACAAAGTTACCACAATAGGCTACAGTTCATACATGGTGAGGTCATTTAGGCCTACTCTGGTTTCTCACCAAAGGAAAATCATCAGGGTCGATCCATACAATGCTCAGGTCAGTGTTATCAGTGTTATCCTCTGCAACTTGCTTCAGAATCTCCAAGAACTCATAGCTATCTGTTGAGCAAAGAGCGCTTGACATTAAAACTAACCCCAGTTTGATGTCTCTCTGTCTTCTCTCTTCAAGGGTAACAGCAGTAACTCTGAGTGTATGTGTAAAATAACTCAAATGTCATGCCTGGCTTCAGGCTGTGGCTGATTGAGGTGAAGAGGTGACACTGGTAGCCTAATTATTATGATTTATTTATTTTTGTATTTTGAGCATTTAAATCAAATTTAAGAAATAAAAAATAAAACAGCTTAAGAGTATGAAACGAAAGAGCACACCAGCTGGTCAGAAAATGGCCACATCTAACCTGGGTCAGACTCCTCTGCAAAAGCAATGATGTGTTCCCCGTCAACATCATCCTCCTAAAATAAAGAAGGAAAATTGCTTATCAAACACACTCTGTACATGTCTGCATCTAAATTAGTGTAATATCTCACCCAAATCTCATACATGTTGTGTGGTTGCAGCTTCCTCAGGGTAGGCCTAATTGAAAGAAAACATTTAAATAATGGATTGGCTCCAGTCTATATTAGTACTTACATACCATTAATATACTATTAAGACTGACCTGTCATTGGCTTCAATGAACCTGACCAGCTCTTTCTCAGTGTATGGTTTACCAGGAATTACCATAGGATCTCCAATAAAAGGTTCATAGAAGTCAACCTCATTAAGTTTAAGCTCCAAAGCCTTGGCTACCTGTAAAAAAAAAGAAAACAGTACATTTTAGTTTCAGCCTACACTACACCTACAGCTAAATACTCTTGAGCTTTAAATACAGAAACTATGCAATTTGTGTCAGATTTGTCATGATGCAGTTTTCAAGTATATACTTTCTTCACACAACTGTGGCATGATTTATGCATTTGATGAGCTGTTATTATTAAGTTACTGTAATCTCTAACATTTTTGTGAATAACTCACCTTAGCGTTAAATGTTGCAAAGAACTTGATGTGAGGATGGAACTCCTCTGCAGCATCAGCAAAAGCCTCAAAATCTGTATATATGTAACATTTATCCATCAGATTACTTCACAACCAACATGCTGCTAATCAACATTGTACTGATCTTTTAATTAACGTAGGTCTATTGTGCGTTGTGAAATTTGCATTCAATTTGAGATCCTTACGGTCGGATTTGTGATTCTTAAAGTAGCCCACCAGTTTGATGTCCTCTTCTAGGGTTTTAAAGCCTTTCAGCTCTTTGCTATTGTCAATGATTTCCACTGGGTCTTCAAGAACCTACAGATGTCAAGAGTGGGATAACACAGTGGCCAACAAGATTATAAACCTGTCTTTAAAAAATATAGATGCACAAACAGTGTTATATATTTGTTTTTCTCAAAATAGATAGGATATTAACTGTGAAACTATATCCTCACTAACATCATAGATGAACTCCGTGAGAGTATCAGCTGCAAGCTCTCCATCATATTCAATTACTTCATCCTCTGTGAAGATGAAGATGCTGTCGGACTCATCCAGACCTGAGGAAGACCAGACATGTGAGAAACAAAAAGCTCATCAACACATATCCTTTGGCTGAACAATTACCTAATTTATTGGCAAGAGCATGGTCAAGCTTCGCATCAATAAGACCAACTCCAATATCGTCATCTTCATATTCATCAAGTACTTGGGCTACAAGCTGCAAACAGTGAGTATATCAATGAACACATACAATCAAGTCGGTATTATCCATTATTGACACTTGTAATACATATTTTAGTTTGAGGGCTTAAAAGTCTGCTGCTTATGCACCAAGCTGCCAATTTAAATAGCAAGTATCTAACTGAAAATCTGAAGGACCAAACCAAGACAAGTGTGAAAGCAGCCTAAAGAGCAATACTGCAGCGGAGTAAAACATGCTTTCTGTTGACATGCCAAGTCATATTTCATTAGTCTTTCACCACCCGTTGGCGAAGGTCTTGAACTCTTTTTATCACATGACATTCTATGACTGTCAATAAATACATCTTCAAATGATCGTCATACATTCACAAGGCCACACATAGCCCTCTCACAGCTTGAATCACAAAAGGAGCTTGGTTTAAATATAGCATTCAGACTACTCAGGCCCAGGGACTATTTTGGAGAGGTGGCAGTGATGTTTAGCTTTGGAGATCCGCTGACAGTACAGTCTTTTAGAGTGTCAGTCACACCACCAAGCTGAGCTGGCACCACAGAAACCAGTGTACACCAGGAGCAAGAGGCACAACAACTCTGTGCATGATGTCATGTGCCAAGGAGATACACTCCCGCAGTTATTAATGCCTCTAGTCGTCTCTATAATCAGTCTGTGCGCAGATCTGTGACTTGTTTTCTGCCAGATTTCAAATTCTTTCCATGTCCATATTAGTTTACACTGACAGATAAGACTTACTTAGAGCTATGCATGAACACGATGGCTAAATATTACCTGTGCAAAAGAGGTTTCTTCCAATTGAGTGTAAATAATTTACTAACAATCCTATAAAGTACAGTCCTTAGGCCTGCATCAGCTTCTACCGTTGATCCTTCACATCTTCCACTGTCTCCATCCGTCACTGTTTTCATTTTGGATTTACTCACTAATGATTAATGCCAGATACATTTACAGGTTGCCTCCTGCTGATAGAAATGCAAACATGTCCTCCACTGATATTCAATATTCAGTATATTTAAGGGAGGCTTTGTGTTTCATTATGATGTTACACAGCAAAGATGCTGATTACACCAGAGCCAACCGCAAACCACTGAACGAAGTAGATTCTCTGCAGAATAGACCATTAAATTAAGATTCAGCTTTGGTCAGTTTAATTTGAAATATATTTTTTTACAGCTGAACAGCTTCAAACAAGTACATCCACATCTGCACATGTTAATAACATGTAAACTCACCTCGAGAGCCAACTCCTCTATCTGAAATTGTCTCTGGGCAACGCGGCTGGATCCAGGGTGATCATGGTAGTACACCACCAACACATCGTACTTCCTCATGACTGACTTATAGTTCTTGATGTGGAGGTCATGGACACGATCTTTGCCATCATACTCAGGAAAGTCCAAACTCTCCTTAGCCAGGGAAAATGCCCCAAAACACAGTAAAACTGTCACAAACACCCAAGCCCACTTCATGGCTCGTTTCAGAGGCCGAGGGGTTTAAATTAAAAAATAAAGAAATAAAGTTGAATGAAGTTGAGAAGAACCCCTTCCAATCCGCGTCACCCAGGAGAGAGCAAGACCAACTCTTGCACGCACCTAATTAAAAACCCCATGGACATGGATTGTGAGGGGCAGTGTGCGCCGGGGGCTGGACTAAGCTGTCATAGGTGTAAGGTCTAAAGGAGGGTAGCTCAGGTCAGAGGAGATGAGGTGGGGCAGGTGTGGTAATACATGTCCTCGAATGCTTTAGTTTGTACTGTAGAGTTGGGGGCTCTCTTCCAAACCACAACAGGGGAGATGTGCAACATGGTGGACACACTGGAGAGGCAAAAGACATAGACAAACAATAGTAAGTGAAAGGTAATTTGAACCAGAAATTCTTGGATATGGATTTTGGAATTCAAGCCCTACACTTGCCTTATTTAGTGTAGATATGTCCACAGATCCTAGCTAAAAATAATAATGTGATATACAGAAGTTCATATCAGGACGGGTTCCTGGTGTCTAATGCACTACTGTTGGCACCAGCACAGAGTTTGTGGGTCAAAGTGATACAAGAGGGGTGCACCTGCTGACCCAATGTCCATCCCATATCCCTCGCTCAAGAGGGAAGATTTTGACAGGCAAAACTTGGACCGGTAGTTTGAATTTGCATAGCCATGGAACCACCTGTAAGCATGTGAGCACAAAATATTATCTTACAATTAGAAATGGGGTAAGCTATAAATAAATGCATGCTTCAAATATCGTTCCAATCACACACCCTTCTTTTCTGAAACAAGATATAAAGCCTCTTAACTGGTACAAAAACATCTCTATCAAGTTACAAAATGTTTTATTTCAACTTTACATGTTAGGATATGGTACACTAATGGCCTTCCTATATTTTCATTTATGTTATAAAGAGGGGATATGGAAGTACTTTTTGCAGTACAAATACACGTTGTTATCATAACCTGCAAGGGTAGATCACCTCGTGGTCTACCGTCCCTCAATTTAAATGTTGCCTTCAATTAGTGGCCAGAAGAGGGCGCTTGTCACTGAACAATGTTCTACCACGTGACAGCACCAAATTATAACACGCCTACACTGCTTGTATAAGTGTCATTTTATTGTTAAGTTCCTAGTCAAGGACGACGCGAACAAAAGATCTGCCTTGTTAAAATCATCGAGCGGTGTTTAGGGTAAGATATGTGCACAGATCTTAGCTAAAAAGGATGGGAATAAGTGGGCTTGCTTTTATTGCGGTGTTGTATTTGTGAAAGCTATTCGTGAGCATGGCGGTAACAGTTTTACAATAACACACATCTGCAAACCCTCAAAGAATTACAATATTGCATGTAATGTTTGCTCAGTTAATTAGCCTATAGTTATACTGTCCACACTCTTAGCGTCACACGGGGCTGATCAGTGTTGCTTTGTTAATTTCATGGGGGCCCCAATGCGGGCCCCAATGGGAGTGTCTACAGACTGCTAGGCTATTTTGTGCCGCGGCTCCTGAAACTGATGGGCTATTTGACCGCGCCGAGTTAGGGTCGGGGTCAGAGTTAGCCATGCGGCTATTTGACCGCGCCGCGGCGCTGTAGCCACGGCCTTGATCAATAACCAACTTTCCTGTTTTTAGATGGCGTCTGTGGCCCACAGAGCCATAGGAGCCATTGTAGGCTCAGCAGTGGCGGATGCAGCAGGTATTCAAATATAGGACAAAGGACTGTTTTTGAGTCTTTGGCAGTGCATGTTTATTGTCATTTTAAAAAGAGTTTCATTCATGTGACCTTTTTACATTGCAGCTCAGCCCCTCCACTGGGTGTACGACCTACAAAAATTACAGTCAATTCTGGCCCAGGACCCAAACCCAGAGTTTCGGGCTGAATCAGCAAATCCCTTTTACAGAGTGCAAACGGGTCTACAAAGCTGCTATGGTGACCAAGCCTATGTTTTGCTTGAGTCGCTATCACAGTGCGGAGGTGCGGACAATGATTATAATGTACATTTGATAAGCAATGGCTCACTCACCTCAAAATGTTTGCCTAAGAGTTTTGAGCTGTGTGACAGGTCTTGATATCGAAGATCTGAAAAAGCGCACGATTAAATACTTTGGTCCGGGGTCCGTGTATGACACTCCTGTGAATGATCCATACAGGCAGAGAGGAGGTAAACTTACACTGATTCAACAATAATGAATGAATATAGAATGAGATACACCTAAATAAATATACCGGTATGTCGTTTTCAGGCCCAAGACCTCAACTACCAATTGAGGGGCCATGGAGGCATGCTAGTTTGAAGAGCTTCTTTAAAAATGTGGATGAAGGCAAAGAAAAAACAGGTTAAGTAGATGAGCATATATAGATCCTTTGAAGTTTGTAAACAAAAACCTTCTAAATGGGGGCAAAAGTGAAGTGGAATATGTGATTTCAATGGAAAAACTGGAATTAACCTTTAGAATATCACAAAATATGAACAATCATGGTAATTTTGTCAAATGAAAACCACTCGGATAAATCGGACATTTATTTTAATCAGGACATTAGAGCCTGGTTTCAAGACATTTACAATTGTTTTACAATTTACATTATTGATGATGATGAGATTATGACAGACACTTAACATTTTTGCGGCAAATTAATGATTTTTAGGTTTTACTGGACAAACAATTTCAGGAAATGTTCAAAAACATTCATAATGTTGTGTGTTTTAACCACAGGTTGTGATGCTGACTGTCAGATTGATGGAATAACTAAACTAGCTCCCATAGTAGCTTTTTACGCCGGGAAGCCTGAGATGTTAGAGAAAATTGAAGATGCCATCCGTGTGACCCAGAATTATGATCCTTGTGTGGCAGAGACTCTGGCAGCAGCAAGGTAAGCATTTTAAGTAACAGAATTGTTCAAACGACAAATAATATTATATTTATATTTTCAAGGTTCTTGGAGCATTATATCTTACATGGCCCGGACGCAAATGCCCTCGATGCAGTGATTGCTCAGCTCAGCGACCCAAAGAGAAACAACCCCCAAGAGCTGGACAGAGCAGTCATTGGTATGTAATTCTTAGGTTAATCCTTCTCCATGATTTGGAGTTTGTGATTCCATTCAAACTGCTTATTACATACTGAAACACTTATAATATATCTTCCTTTTTTCTGAAATATCGCAATGTCCATAATAACTGACAGTTTATTTTCCTCCCACAGGTCACCTTATGCAAGTGAAGGAGCATTTATCTAAAAGTCCTAAAGATCTTATCCCCTCTGTGTTTCCAAATACATGAGGTAATATGGTTAATCTATATTTTATTGTTTTGTTTTCATACCCTTTTTTTGATTTTTGCATTGTTCATGTTGTTTAAAGGTTTGCCTGGTGCATTCCAAGCAGCACTGCATGGAGTCCTCACAGCAACTCAGTTTGAGCAGGCCGTCAGGGACACCATGAGCTGCGGCGGGTGCACCTGTAGCAGAGGGTCCTTCATTGGGGCATGTCTAGGTGCTCAGGTAAAAATGTTTAGCATAGTTTGTCAAATGATTATCGTTTTATTTATATTTAGCATTTTTGACTGTGGTCTGTTCTCTGATGTTTTTCTTTCAGTTTGGATTTGAAGCTATTCCAATTTCATGGACATCAAAAACCCTTCGTCATGAAGCCGTGCTTGCCCATGCCAGGAAGATCACAAAACATCACCAGTAGTGGCTACGGGGAGGAATATTTTGACTGCTGTACCAAAGGGGGCCGTACCAAGGGGTTGTGAGACATCTGGAGAAATGTGCGCACATTATACTTGACAGATGTTTTTGAGCAATAGAAAAATGCCCAGTGCCAACAAAGGGTTAATCTCTGAATAAGAGAGAGCAGTGGGTCACCCTCTGTGCCCCCTCAAACATATTTGCCTCTGCCCTACCGCACGTGCTTCTGTCCTGGTTCCTTTGGCGCTCGTCTCCCTCCCTAAAGGTAAATTTACAAGGTTTCGCTTTTATTTTGGTAACTTCCTATGTGACCGGAAGTAAAAGCGACACGAAAATCTACTTGCGAGTCAAAGAAAATACGCAAAGTAAAGTAAGCTACGGTTAATGGTGAAAAAATTGACAAAGCATGGTCACCTGTCATATGACGATATAAAGTTTATGTGAAAAGAATGTGGGTGCATTCAATTCCTTTCGGCTAAGAAACATAAAAGGCAGTGGTGTTGCTTTTAATGGTGACTTTCTGCTCTGTGCTGACCACTGCCTTTTATATTTCTTCTTCTTCTTCTTTGGTGTTTTATGGCAGCTGGTATGCAAGTGTTACATTACTGCCTGACTTTATTCTTCAGACTATATTCTTCAGACTTTATTACCCCCCCACAGAAGAAGAAAAGACATCGTGGGGTGGGGGGGTAATAAAGTCCGAAGTATAGGTGGTCTAAATAAAGTCTGTAGGATAAAGTCTGAAGTATAGGCGGTCTAAATGAAGTCTAAAGAATAAAGTAAGATAAGATAAGATAAGATATTCCTTTATTGTCCCACATGGGGAAATTTCATTGGTGCAACGCAGGTAGATACAGAAGAACAGATCACTTATAGGAAGTCTGAAAAACACTTTCAGTAGAAGATCTCCTATAAATAAATAAAAACTCCCATAGACAAATAAATAAATAAATACCATTGCATGTGATCACGACAGTAATTGCACATGAATATGTGTCACGACAGCACATAGATTGCACATGAATTTCACAGTAATTTCACAGTAATTGCACAGTAATTGCACAGTAATTGCACACAAGTCTAAAGAATAAAGTCAGGCAGTAACGTAACACTTGGATACCAGCTGCCATAAAACACCAAAGAAGAAGAAGAAACACTCGGATGCCAACCGCCATAAAACAACAACAACAGAAACATAAAAGGCAGTGGTCAGCAACAAGTAGAAAGTCACCATTAAAAGCAACAACAACACTCGTGGACCTGCAGTGGTTAAAGTGATCCATAGTGACGAGAAGTAAGGTGAGAGCGTCTTTGCCTTGAAACGCTGTATTTACAGGAGTGAGACGCCAATTCTGTGCTGTCCCAGAGGCTGTGGGGGGGCATGGATAATGTTTATATCCAGAAGAGTGTGCCAAAAAAAAGTTTGAGAATCTCTGTTTTAAAGCAATTTACAAAAACTAAAATAGACTTAGCCCATAGGCATGATATAGACTTAAAATAGCAGGCATATTCCAATGTTAAGAACCTCCCTAAAGAGCAGCAGTGGCGGTGGGTTTAATTAGGCCCGAGCCCCAGCAGGGCGGAGGGCCTATTGCTCCCGCAACGCTGCCGAAGGCAGCGTTGCAACTGTCTGACCAAACATGCGGGCGCAGACCCCGTCGCCCCTGGCAAGTACAGTGAACTAGCCCATGCCGAAGGCATGGATCATGCATACTTACTCCTGCTATGACAGAAATAGTCAACAATTTGTGAATGGGCGTAGCCCATTCACAAATTGTTGACAACAGCAGCGCGAAGCGCTGCATTCCTCCAAAAACCCTCCTGGCATTGTCCTGTACGCGAGAATCCATGCCGCAGGCATGGGCCATGCTTGTATCTGCTCAAATCAATGGAAGTCTATGGGGAGTGGGCGGGGCATCCCGACGGAATGGGGAGTGACGAGCGCGTAAGCGCTCGTAATGATGATTCCACCCCATGGCGGCATGGGGAAGGCTTAGAGCTTTCAAACGATGTATAATTTGTTGTTATAGTGGAAACGGCTATATTGTTTTTGCTAAAAATATTATTATTATTAGGCCCGAGCGCCACAAGCTGGCGAGAGGCCTATTAATCTCGTAAGGCCGTGCGAAGCACGGCTGCGAAAGTGCGCACGAAATCGAGCGCGAAGCGCTCGCCCACTTCCAAACACTCACTAACGCACTCCTTCACTCACGCACGCCCCGTGCATACTAATTAGTAGTAGGAAAATGGAACTTTACCGTTGTAAACGGGCGAAGCCCGTGCAAAAGTACGCACTAAACGAGCACTTTACATTGGGATGACGACCGCGAAGCGGTTGTCATCCCAATATAAAGCACTCATTTGCGCTAAGTAGCTCACGAATACGTTCCCCATCTCTTGCATGTTCCGTGCATATAAGCATGTAATGCAAAAATTGAACATTATTACTGTATAGAGGGCCAAAAACACAAAGTGGGCGGAGCCCACTCAAAATTAACGAAAGTACCCGTCAGTGACCAGGGACCCACACCATGAGGTAGGAAAGCGCGAGCGCTTTCCGAAAATGTATAGTTCATGATATTTGAAAAATGGGAAACATTGTTTTCGCATCGGAATATTATTCTTTCTTTCTTTCTTTCTTTCTTCTTCTTCTTCTCGGGACCAACCCCCCTATTTTTCACCCAGTGAACATTGACGAAAAGTCACAAAAATTAGCACACCTCTAAAAATCGTGCCTCTCTACATTCTGGCTATTTCCTTTTTCTAAAATTAAAAAAATTGGCGCGTCAGCGCCCCCAAATGTACCAAAAATGCATTGAGAGGTGGGAAATGACCCAAAAAAAATCTGATCGTAGAATCATGAAATTTGGCGCAGAGGTAGATGGTGACAAGAGAAGTAAAAAATATTTTTACGGCAACGCCGTCCGCCCAACCAAATGTCGGCCATATTGCTTCAAAAATGGCTAAACATGACTTCGGAGTTTTTCCAAACGTCGTACTTTTACGAACTCCTCCCAGGGCGTTGGCCCTAAAAAGCTGAAATTTGGTGAAAATGCTACTGAGGAGTGGGACATCAAAAGTTATCCAAATTACATTGATACCTGTCACGGTCTCTGAGCGGCGAAGCCACAAACTGTAGCAAGAATTTCAGAAATCTCCCAAATTTAACATTTCTGCCGTTTGCGCCGATAAAGTCCGAATTGCGTCAAATTAGAATCAGTTGTTAAACTCTTTGCCCTAAACCTACTTGAAGTGAACTAAATTAATTTGGAGCCACAGTGCCCCCTACAGATTTTATATGGGGGTTAAATATTTAGTTTTGCGAAATTATATGAAATTTGACACACAACTCAATTTTGGCATCCCCATCAAAAAAGTCAATGAGACCCATGTCATAATTGTTATGGCTTTGCCGTAGCGATGACCAAAACCTTCCATGTTATTCCAATGGGGAAATCGCCAGAACATGTTTACACTTTAGACTTTCACAAACTCCTCCCAGGGCGTTAGCCCTATTAACCTGAAATTTGGTGAGACTCATCTTCAGGGGTGGACCATCAAAAGTTATCCACATTTTTATTCAAAGAGTCACGGTGTCTGTGCGGCAAAGCCGCACATTTTGCCAAGAATTCTAAATAAAATTGCTTTTTGATGGTAAAACAAAGGGGAGAAGATGTGACAGCGTCACAGATTCAGCAGTAGATGTAATAAAAGGACAATTGGGGCGCGTTAGCGCCCCCTCCTCTTGCGGCGTGGCGGCGGCGTGGCGAGGGCCGATCATTGCCGCTTGCGGCTATATTTATTATTATTTTTCTTGTTCTTCTTCAGCGCTTTGAACTCTAATTTGACCCCCTGAACATGCTCAAAAACTCACCAAACTTTACCCAAAATTCAAAATCTGCGAAAAATTTTGTTTTTTCTGGGCCATTTTTTTTTTTCGTTAAAAAATGGCGCGACAGCGCCACCGACAAAAGTCAAAATACATTGCGCCTATGGGAGACGCCCCGAGGTCAACTTTGTCGTAAAGCTACGAAATTCGGAACACGCATTCCTCTCGTGAGGACAAAAAACAAATATTATTGTGGCCACGCCCCCAGAATTACCCTATGCCCGCCATCTTCCTTTGAAAATGAAAACACGCTGTGTTAGCCATTTTGTTCACGTCAAACTTTGACGAACTCCTCCTAGGGCGTTTTGCCCATCGACTTCAAAATCGGCGGACGTCCTCTGGACAAGTGGGGCATCTAAAGTTATCCAATTTTTTGAGATACCTTTTACGGTCTGTGTGCGGCGCAGCCGCAAAGTTGGACAACTTATTTTGGGATATTGCAGATCTAAAAATTGTTCCCATTTGATCAAAACAAGTCCGATTAGGACCAAATTTGAATCAGTTGTTCAACTTTCTAGTTTGGACCAGTTTATGATGACAAAATTGAAATGGGCGCGATTTAGCGCCCCCTACAGAGTGACCTTTAAATTAACATTGAAGGTCAAAAATTAGTTTTACCAAAATTTTCTAAACTTTACCCAAAATTCTATTTTGGCGTCGCGATCAAAAAAGCCAATCAGACAAATGCCTTAATTTTTACGGCGTAGTCGTAGCGATGACATAAACCTCCCATGTTATCCCTATGGGAAAACCGCTAAATCTCTCGAATATCCACATTTTTATGTTTTACACTTTAACGAAGTCCTCCTAGTGCGTTTTGCCCACCGACCTCAAAATCGGTGTACGTCCTCTAGACAAGTGGGGCATCTAAAGTTATCCAAATTTTAAGGATAGCTTTTACGGTCTCTGTGCGACGGAGCCGCAAACGTTTCCCAGAATTCTGACTATTTGGCCTTCAGAGTGGTCTATAAACAATAGAGTTTTTCCAAATGACATGATATTTTGAACAAAATTCTAATTTGCCATCCTGATCACAAAAGTATGAGAGCCAAAGTCATATTTTGTACGGCGTAACCGTAGCGATGACAGAAACATCCCATGTTATCCTTATGGGAAAATCATAGAATTGCTCAAATCACCACATTTTTACGCTTCACACTTTAACGAACTCCTCCTAGGGCGATTGTCCGATCAAGTTCATATTTGGAGAATATCATCTACACAAGCGGGGCATCAAAACGTATCCATATTTTGATTCTAAGTGCTACGGTCTTTGTGTGGCGGACCCGCAAATATATGTCAGAAATGGGAAAACAGCGAAATCTCTGAAATGTTCACATTTACGCTTCACACTTTAACAAACTCCTCCGTGGGCAATAGCTCGATCAAGCTTTACTTTGGGAAAAATCATCTACACAAGCGCGGCATCAAAAGTTATCCATATTTTTATTCCAAGTGCTACGGTCTCTGTGCGGCGGCGCAGCAAATTTGACTGACACTTGTGTTGATTTGCACTGGATTGGCCATGTCAATTGTGTCGCCGTCTGTCAAGTTCTTTTTTTATTCAACACACAATAAGGGCGCCATCTTTATCAAGTCGAAAGCGCAGAGTCGGAAGGCCGGCGGCCCGCGAGGGCCGTTGGATGCCGCTTGCGGCTTTAATTAAAATTGTGATTGTCAAAAAACTGTTGAGCTTTTACAGATCATTGAATGAAGTTTATTATCTAAATCAATATGTGATAATAACCGGATGTTGTTACTGTATCTGTTTAGGCATAACATGTTTATGCACATGACTCTTGGTAATAAATATTATGAATCAAAACTTATGTTTCATATGTACATTGTGCACTATAACTTGTGCTATAATAATGTTCTGTTTTAAAATAAAGCTGCATAAAAACGTAGTAAATCTAGTAGTACATAGTCATAACATTACCTTGTATTTTGCTGAACTTGTCACTTCGTTCATGACTATACAATTTACAAAAAGTCCTTTTGCGGCTCCCGTACATGTGATGACGGCGTTGGTTAGCTTCTGTGGAGTCAATCCATCCATGAGTCAATCATGTCGAGTAAAGGAGGGAAACAAAGTCGAATCTCGGACAGAAAGGGCACCGGAGATGAGGACGAGGAGCACCCGCTTCAGGCCGTTTTAGTCGCCGACAGCTTTAACAGGAGGTTTTTCCCGGTGACCAAAGACCAGCCCCGGGTAAGCATCAAGCTAAGCTAACAGCGATGCTTGCTAACTGTACCAGTGCTCATGCCGTAAACACAGATAAGAGCATTTCACTTTAACATGCGTCTGTGATGAATGGTATGTAGGTAATGGTTTGTTGTGTCTTTTTGCATAAGTTATAAGTTAAGTTTGAATACAATAGATCTACATATGTCCGCGCTGACTTGAGTCTTATGTTGTGACAGGCGCTGCTACCTCTGGGTAATGTCTCCATGATCGATTACACACTGGAGTTCCTCACATCCACCGGGGTCCAGGAGACCTTCGTCTTCTGCTGCTGGATGGCTCCCAAAATCAAAGAACATCTGCTGTAAGTGTAAATACTCTTCAGAGATTATTGTATAACGTAAGACGTTGATCTAAAATTTGTAAAAATTGTATTAATGTTTTTCATGTATTTTATCATCAGCTGACGTTTCTTTGTGTTTTAGTAAGTCCAAGTGGTGTCGGCCCACATCTCCAAACACAGTCCACATTATCACCTCAGAGTTGTACCGCTCTCTGGGTGACGTGCTCAGGGATGTGGATTCAAAGTCCCTTGTGCGGTCTGACTTTGTGTTAGTCTATGGAGACGTGGTCTCAAACATTGATGTCAGTCAGGCTTTACATGAACACAGGTGAAACAGCTAATATACACATTATTATCAA
This sequence comes from Eucyclogobius newberryi, assembly GCF_026437365.1. Classification (NCBI taxonomy): domain Eukaryota; kingdom Metazoa; phylum Chordata; class Actinopteri; order Gobiiformes; family Gobiidae; genus Eucyclogobius; species Eucyclogobius newberryi. Next base: position 17,126,003 of record NW_027315746.1, read on the forward strand.
ACCTTTATGAACTGTAAATCTACAGTATTATTTTTTACACATTTGAATAGACATCGTGGAAAAAAAGATAAGAACATCTCTGTGATGACAATGGTTTTTAAAGAGTCATCCCCAGGACACAGATCTCGCTGTGATGAGGACGACATCATTGTTGCTATGGACAGTAAGAACCAACGTGTCTTACACTATCAGAAAACGCAAGGGCTAAAGAAACTGCAGTTTCCTATGGTAATGGATTGTTTATGGAAATTGTTTTGTTTGGAAATTGTTTTTATTCATTATTAGTCTTTATCTATTGCTATTTTGCAGAACATTTTCCACAGCACAAGTGATGAATTTGAAATACGACATGATCTTTTAGACTGTCACATCTGTATATGTTCACCACAGGTCAGTTTCCGCTGTGACAGACTTTATTTATGTTTTCAGTGTTTGATTTGAAATGAAATGTTTTTGTGTTTTAAGGTTGCAGAACTGTTTACAGATAATTTTGACTACCAAACTAGGGATGACTTTGTGCGGGGTATTCTTGTCAATGAAGAAGTATGTAAATATTATAAGTACTTTTAATTTTTTCCCCCAACATAATGCATTGTTTCCTATTCAGATCCTGGGTAATCAGATATACATGCATGTAACTAAGGATGGTTATGGTGTCAGAGTGTCCAATCTGCTCATGTATGACTCGGTGTCATCGGATCTTGTGCGGAGGTGGGTTTACCCACTAACCCCTGAGGCTAACTTCACTGACCACAAGGGACGCGGCTGCACGTACTCTCGCCACAATGTCTACAGAGGATCAGGTGTGAGCCTGGGCCAAGGTAGTCAGATGGAGGAGAATGTGCTGATTGGCTGTGATACCAGCATTGGTGCCAACTGTCACATCTCAAACAGTGTAATTGGCAACAAATGCACCATAGGTAAGCTAATGTCTGTATTTTGATATTTGAAGTTCTCAAAAGCTAAAAATACTTTTCTTCCTATTGAAACAGGTGACAATGTAATTCTGGACCATGCCTACATTTGGAATAACGTTCACATTGCAAGTAATGTGACTATCTGTCAGTCTGTGGTCTGCGACAGTGTAGTTATTAAAGAGGGTGTGAAATTAAATAAACAGTGTGTCCTTGCATTTAATGTAAGTGTTAATTTGTTTTTTAAGTGAACTACACACATTCCACATCTAACTGTTATTTTTCTAGGTGGTTATTGGACCAAATATTTCCGTACCTGAAGGTACAGTATTGTCTATGCACCTCCCAGAAGAAGAGGAAGAAGATGATGATGACGAGTTTCTCAGTGATGACGCTGAAGTTGGTAAAAGCAACGATGAACAACTGAAAGGTTTGTATCTTTACATTTTCAATAATCGTGGACTAAATGAATGTTAAAAGTCTTGGATTTTCTGCCCCTGCAGTGTTTAATCCACTGGAAGTTGGAGAAGAGGGAAAGGGTTACATCTGGAAGGCTAATAGTCTGGATGACACAGAGGATGAGGTGTTGACACACAGTCTTTGGGGTAGGTTTGCCACTTGGTTTGTAAAATATTTATCAGTGCCAGTTATAGGGCTGGGTGATAAATCAAATTGATTAGATTAATTCAGGTCTTTAATAATTGACAACATGAAACATGGTTAAACAGTGCTGACCAGTGGTCGAGTGGGTAAGTCACAGCACATGTATGCTAGGCCACAGTGTTGTGAGTTTGAATCCCGACTCCGATGATTTTCCCTCTCATTCACCATATCACCCTGTCCTCTCCTGTAATAAAGCCTACGGGCAACAAAATCTTTCAAATCTGCTTTTTACGCTTTTCCCTTGTGACTAATTAATTAAGGGATAAAGCAAACCTTAACTAGTTTAATCTGTAAAAGTTACGAGAACATTGTTTGTTTGTGGAGGACCAATTGCGGGACATTGCAATAGCTTTCAGTTCCATTTTGCCTCACAAATATTTAACCAGCGAACAGTGTAAAGTGGCGAGCCATACTACATTACAAGAGCATGTGCTTTATGAGTGAACAGTGAAGTTTTCTCCACTAAAGTCACTGCATCTTGTCTTCTCTGAGGAAAGTAAAAGCAGCAGCCTCGCTACAGAACAACTATTGCATTAAGATGACAATAAAACAAGCAAATATAAAATTTAATAGATAACAGTGTAAAAAGCTTATAACCTATCAAACCATTGCTTCTCAAAGTGTGGGGTGCGCCTGTTTTGGGGGGCGTGAGACATTTGGAGAAATTACGCATGACACGTTTTTTGAGCAACAGAAAAACGTCCAGTGCAAACACAAGAGTTAATCTCTAAATACGAGAGGTTAGCGGAGGAGTGGATCACCCTCTGTGCCCCCTCACACGATTGCCTCTGTCGCGCTCGTCTCCCTCCCTGTAAAGGTAAATGTATGTATGTGTGTGTAAGGTTTAGCTTTTATTTTGGTAACTTCCTGTGTAACCGGAAGTAACCATGACACGGAAATCTACTTGAGAGTTAAAGAAAGGATGTAAAGTAAGTGGTTAACGGTGAAAAATAGACAAAACATGGTCCTGTCATGTGACAATATAAAGCTTATGCGAAAAGAATGCGGGTTCATTCAATTCTTTTCCGCTTGGATCCAATGGGTTCTGAAGACAATGAAACATAAATGCGGTGGTACAAGTCGGCACCACCCAGAAAGCAGTCTGTGTGTGACAGTCCTCGACCTGCAGTGGTTAAAGTGATCCACAGTGATGAGAAGTAAGGTGAGTGCGTCTTTGCCTTGAAACACCATATTTACAGGAGTGAGACGCCAATTCTGTGCTGTCCCAGAGGTTGTGGGGGGGCATGGATATTTTTATATCAAGAAGGTCACGCCAGAAAAAGTTTGAGAAGCTCTGTATTAAAGCAATTTACAATAAACTAAAATAGACTTGGCCCATAGGCATGATATAGACTTAAAATAGCAGGCATATTCCAATGTTATGAACTACACTAAAGAGCAGCAGTCGCAGTGACTTGTATTGTAAAAAAGAATTGTTCAAAAAAAAAAAGAAAATATTTCATTTTTTGGCCATGTCGCCCAGCCCTAGTCAGTTGTATATGTTTTGGATTTGTTTGCAAGGCTTGGTGTTGAATCCTGACCCTGAGAGTGACAGTGAAGACAGTGAGCCAGAGGATCCTGATGATCCCGTGATCCCCTCCCCAGAGATGGACGACGACAAAGGTAAGACAACAAATCGATACCTCCAAATGGTCATTCGTGCAACTGAAGTATTGAGAAAATTGAAGAAAGGTTAAAAGATAAATTCTTTATTCCTTTGTAATGTTTATTCTATAGATACAAAAGACCCATTTCTCTCAAACCTTGTTTACAAATCGGTGTCAATCTGTTAGTGAGTACAGAGATAATCTATTTTACTTCACATGCATATCAAGATGCTGATCAAACAGCATGAATGTTGCACAAGTGTGCCTTAGACAAGGACACTAAAATGTTGAGTTTTGCTTCATTGGGGGGTCAGAGAACCAGTCAGTATCTGATGTGACCACCATTTGCCTCATGCAGTGCAACACATCTTTGCCTAGAGTTGATCAGGTTGTTCATTGTGGCCTCTGGAATGTTGGTTCACCCCTCTTCAATGGGTATGCGAAGTGGCTGGAAAATGGCAGGAACTGGAATACGCTGTTCCAGAGTTTCCCAAACATGCTCAATTTCTGTTGAGTTACATTACTGGGATGTTTTAGCTTCCAGTGATTGTGTACAGATCCTTGCAACAAGGGGCCTTGCATTATCATAATCAACATGGGCGAGTACCTTTGTTCCCATTTTCTCTGAACGGGGGAACTATGCATATACTAGCAGTCTACTGGTTCAGGTTCCACATCCCCAATGCTTGTGCATAAATGTATGGTTTTACAGCATAAAATATAGTAGCATGTAACCCTAACCCTAACCCAGGCCTCGGGGTACATAGATACCGGGGAACATAGGGCTGACCCCCTGCAACATGAGGTGATGGCTGTGGATGAATGGCACGACAAGGAGCCTCAGGATCTCGTCACTGTATCTCTGTGCCTCTGTGTATTCAGAATGCCATCAATAAAATGCTCCTGTATTTGCTGTGTACGCCTTTCCATTCCATAACTCCCAACGCACCATGTGTCTCTCGATTCACAATGTGGACATCAGCACTCACCCACCTGACACGACACACGCAGTCTGCCATCTGCCCTGAGCAGTGAAAACTTCCGTGATCAATTGTGGCATTGCGCCTTGTAATAAAACTGGACATTTCAGTAGAGTATTCTTTTATTGTGGCCAGCCTAAGGCACACCAGTGCAATATTCATGCTGTCTAATCGGTATCTTGATATGCTGCACCTGTGAGGTGGGAGGGATTGTCTCTGAACAATATATGAGCGAAATGGGTCTTTTGTGATGTATAGAAAATGTTTTTTATCTTTGAGTTCAGCTCATGAAAAATGGGAACAAAAATATGTGTTTTTGTTCAGTGTATGACTTTTAAAGAATTACATATAAAAATGGTTTAGGATACAATACAATGCCATTGTATTCAGTCTCTGACCCATTCTATAGTTTTTCAAATGGAGGTTTTGGGAACGCTTCAAAGAGGCTTGGAGGAAAATATTGGCTGTGACAATCTTGTACTTGAAATCAACTCTCTCAAGTAAGAAAACAGGTGATTGTTGGTATTCCCTACATTGCCAGATAAACATTCAGTAATATACACGTTTCCTCCACAGATATGCCTATAACATTACTCTGAAAGAGGTGATGCAGATTTTGACTCGAGTGGTTTTGGACTACCCTTTTCAACAACACGGCCCACAGCTCACCACATCACAATATGTGACTCTGCTGCTGCCGGTAAAGCCTTAAGAGAGACCTGATATCCTATGCAAACACATAATTAGTTGTGTATTAAACATATATTCATTTTCAGTTATTGAAAAAATGGGCACCTGTGTTTAAAAACTATGTAAAAAGAGCTCAGGACCATCTGGACTGTTTGTCTGCAATTGAAGAGCACTTTCTCGAAGCTGAGACTCACTGGGCTGCTATGGTCAAGGTCAGTGCCTACACTGTATCTTAGTTATATTTAAATCATGTCATACATAAAAAAAAACGAATAATAATTGTATGAACATGCTGTGGTCTCTGCAGGTCTTAATGAACATGTACCAGCTGGAGATTCTGGAGGAGGACATAATCCTCCGCTGGTTTTCCAAGAAAGAGACCACCGACGAGAGCAAGGAGCTTCGCAAGAACCAAGGGGTGAGTTTGAAACGCAAATGAGCACAATGTCTGGCCATTAACCAAATAACCAAAACAGTCATTACATTCAACAATAACTGCATAAAATATTACATCATTTTGTTAAATGGCATAATCTTTCTATATTTATTCTCATCTGCAGCTTCAGAAGTTTATTCAGTGGCTGAAAGAGGCAGAGGAGTCTTCAGAGGATGACGCATAATTAAACAAATTTATACAAAGGGGTAAAGAGCTTCTAATAATATCTCAGTGCCACGCATTGTAAGGACTATGTGAAGTAAATCTACAGAAAATAAAAAGCCTTTTGACTGTTCTAATTTGTGCTTTTTTCCATGTTAAAAAAAAAGTTTATTAAAGATTACCTTTTTAAAAGTACAGCAGCAGTATTCAGTGTTTACGGTCACAGTTTTAGGTCAAAATACTCAGCAATCAGGTGAGATTAGTATAAAATACCAATATTGTCTTACAGAAAATACAACACATGTATCCAGTTTTTATAAAAGAGTTAAACGTATGTTCCAACATATTGTAGAAAAGTATAGATTTTGGTCTTTGGTCCTAAAGTTCCCTTTATGGCTCCCAGTTACAGTTTGATTTACAGTATTTACCAGATAACCAAACATGATTACAAAATTAAGAAGCATTTTAAGGGGAGACCATTTAAATGTGCTGTGTTATTATAACCACTATTTAGATCTTCTATCTTGGTCCCCAACCGCACTGTAAATGACAGCTGCCAGAACAGTAGCTCCTGTGATTCCTGTAAGTGCGGTGAGTGTCTTCCACATGCTGGCCGAGCTCTCGTGCCTGTCCATGAAGCTGCGGTAGTCACCAGGGACCAGGATGTATTTGCGGCCGTCCTGTGGTGCCTGCAGCCTCATTACCTGCCCACCCTCCAGTATTACCTCTCCAAAACCTGTCAGAGTACTCCCCACTTTCAACATCTCCTCCTCCACCACCAGCGCTCCGGGTTTCTCTCCACTGATGCTCTGCAGGACAATATTCACCACGTCTTCCTCAGCGCGCTTCATCTTGTGGTAAACTCTCTCCATAAAGTCCCCGGACGCCTCCAGAGGCTTGTGAACCTTGATATAGAAGTTGTTGATGAAAGCTCTGGGGTCCACCAGGCTGAAGGGCACCATGTTGTTTGTTTCCTTCTTGTTCATTGTCCGAGAATTCCTATGTATAGATTAGATCATGATTAAAAGGTGCACTATGTAAGTTTTAAATAGAGGCCTGCCATCATCTTGCCTGGAATGTTTCACGGTATGTCATTAAAACATCTTAATCTCCATAGAGACAAGCAGGTAATGGCACCATAAAACAGGCAAGATGTAGATGCAAGTAGTTCATTCCAGGCAAAGCAATCAATAACATCTAAATGCCCCCCTCCCCCTCCAACAGAAAATGTACATAGTGCACCTTTAAAATTCCCAAATTAGAGTTAAAAAAGTTTGAATTATCATGCTACATTACCACGTCCTGGTGAAAGAGTTCCAGTATTTCCAACGTTCCTCGACTACTATTCTCTGGATCACACCAGAGCATTGTGGGACGTACTGGCTGGCTATAGGCTCCCCATCAGCTTGGACCATACCTTAGTGAAGATGTGAACATAATTGAGTCTTTCTCCAAATTAAAACTGACTTATTGGGATGTTAAAAACTGAAAAAGATATTTGTAGACCTTAGGCCTACCTTCTACTGCAACATACTGGAGGCGTTTGTGAGGGGAAGCGGTCAAGACCCCAACCAAAAGTGGACCAGGCTTGAATACAGGTATTTCCTAAAATCAACAGAAATAAAAAGTTGTGTAAAATGTTTTTCGTTGTTGCAATTTACAGATATTTGTTGATTGAAGGTTGTTGCATTCATACCTTTAGTTTTTCTAATTCTTTCTTTTTGTCCTGGTATAGACGAAAGAAAAGGCCAGAGAAAGTAAAACTACAACCAATGCCAACCCACACAAACGGGTTTGCTGTAAAGTCACTCATGTTACCTGTAAACACAAGAAACACAAGTCAAGAGTCTCACATGCAACAGGTAAAATAGGATACTGATTGGTTTGATTGAAAATAAATGGTACCTGACACAGAGTTGCATGAATTAATACCAAAGTCTACTTTGTGGTTTGATTCGACAGAAGAACAGAAAACGAAAACGCGCAACAAGCTTATCAAGAGACTTTACTTCCTACGTTATTGCATCAGATTTCTGCAGCCAATGGGATTCCTTGTGTGGGCTTTTACCACTAGATGACGCCATTACTCTCCTGCTCATAAGGGCACAGTAGTGAGGGCAAGAGGGCCCAGTAGTGAGGGCCCAGTAGTGAGGGCAAGAGGGCCCAGTAGTGAGGGCCCAGTAGTGAGGGCAAGAGGGCCCAGTAGTGAGGGCCCAGTAGTGAGGGCAAGAGGGCCCAGTAGTGAGGGCCCAGTAGTGAGGGCAAGAGGGCCCAGTAGTGAGGGCCCAGTAGTGAGGGCCCAGTAGTGAGGGCAAGAGGGCCCAGTAGTGAGGGCCCAGTAGTGAGGGCCCAGTAGTGAGGGCCCAGTAGTGAGGGCAAGAGGGCCCAGTAGTGAGGGCCCAGTAGTGAGGGCAAGAGGGCCCAGTAGTGAGGGCCCAGTAGTGAGGGCAAGAGGGCCCAGTAGTGAGGGCCAGTAGTGAGGGCAAGAGGGCCCAGTGAGGTCACGAGGGTGTACGCAAATAATTGAGGTAGGTGAAAATAGACATTTTCTGAGCACTCAAACCTCTAATACGTGACAATACTAGATTACATGCACGGATCAATCCAAATACAACTTTGAGTATGTTAATGGTCTATTGTAGAAAAAGCTTCAGTTAATGGTCTATGCTAAATACTTCCAAAATGATTTCAGGCGGTCCCCAAAATTACAATCTATACACGCTTTAAATGCAGTTGTAAATGTTTGGATGTATGACTGGTTTTAGGCCTATGTCCGTAAAATAAAATCAAACATTAGAAAAAAGACTACATGTGGTCAATTTAGCACAGCGCCACAAGACTCACTCAGACTTATGGGACACTACAATGTTTGATATTTGATTTATAAAGGTGCTTAATATTGCAGTAAAAAGTTGGCTTCTGCTTTTGAGTAATTTTGGCCAATTCACCAGGACGCCTGAGATGAAAAATGATCCAAGGGCCTCCTCTGGCCCCGGGGTGGGGATAGATAGGACATGCTTGGAACACCATGGAGTTGACAAGATCGAAAACAAACTATATATATATATATATATATATATATATATATATATATACACATACATACATACATACATACATACATACATACATACATACACACACACACACACACACACACACACACACACACACACACATATATATATATATATATATATATATATATATATATATATATATATATGTATATATATATATATATATATATGTATATGTGTGTGTGTGTGTGTGTGTGTGTGTGTGTATGTATGTATGTATGTATGTATGTGTATATATATATATATGTGTTTGTATATATATATATATATATATATATATATATATATATATATATATATATATATATATATATATATATATATATATATATATGTATATACATGTGGGCCATGTAAGATTGATAATTGATGAAACAACATCTGAATAAGCCTTTTCCCATTTCCTCTGGTCTTCGTCTTTTCAGAGGCAGAATATTTTTCTCTGAATACTGTTAAATTGGATTGTATTATTTTGTATGTGTTTTGAAAGCTCAGTTTTCTTTCCTTTGGTACCACCCATTTTGTATTCATATACAATTAACTGAAAAGGTTTCATTTGAATAGAGGCACAGTATAGGGTACAATCGTTACAAGCAACATCAGGTCTCATCATTACTCCTGAAAAAATGCACAACAGCTTTGCACAATGCTAATGTTGAAGATATGTTTTTGCTTCTGGGTCTGGATGCTGTTGGTTTTTTAGAAAAAGGACTCCGTACCTGCAAGATAAAGTGAGACACTTCGGAGAGATATACATGAGGTCAGAAGAATGAGTCCTAATATGTCTACTTTGGCTGTCAGCACATTGTGAAACAAAGGCGAAGAAGGGGAGAGACATTCAACACTGAAGCTGGCACAGTCGATGTGAAATTATTTGAGTATTTGCTGTAGAAATTACTGGAACATAATTATCAAAGAAACCGATACAAATACATACATTATTAAATATATTCTTAGAATTATAGCCTATGACAAAACTTGTCCAATCAAACAATGTAGTAATCATAAATGCTTGCAAAAAGTAAAAAAAATATTGCATCCAGAATTCTAAAAAAATATACTAAATCATCAAAGCTTAAATACAAAAAAATATAAAAACTATTTAACAAGCATTATTAGAGTATGCAAGGAAGATTATCATAATCAGGTATTGCAAGATAATATATACAATTTAAAAGGAGCATGGAAATGTTACGGTAATTTAAATTATTAGGGACACAAAAACAAACGGAAATATCCTGAACTTTTTCAAGATCAAGACAAAACAAACTAGTATTCAGGATGTATTAGAAGGTTTTAATACCAATTGGACCATAACTAGCCAATATAATTCATGACAATGGAAGCATATGAACAATTAATAAAATACACAAATATCCTGCTCCCGTCAAACGGAAATAGTCACTAGTAAAGACATTTTTACAAACTGCAAACCAATGCATTAACAAACTAGTGTTTCGATTGTGAAGTTATAGATATGGTTTTAATTTGAAAAATACTATATAATTTATCCTTGAAAATTATTCAGTCAAAGTCATTCCTATTTACAAAGCAGTAGAAAAGGATATTTAGTTTATACAAATAGGAAATTATTAGTCAACATTACAACGTATTACCTTTGGTGTCCCCCAGGGGTTGACCAAATGTGTTCATATTATTTACAAATGACCTTTTTAACGGTGCCCAGTGTTCTAAAATGTGTTATTTTTGTGGATTACACAAATATTTTTGTTCAGGGATAAATTGCAGCAGGTATTGGAGACTGTACCCAAAGAAATGGAAAAACAAAAATCCTGGTTTGATTCAAATAAGGTATCTTTAAATATGTATACATAATACATAAAATAAAACAAAAAAACTCTAACCTCACCCTCCGCGGGTGGTCCCCTTTCAAGCTCGGGTCCTCTACCAGAGGCCTGGGAGCTTGAGGGTTCTGCGCAGTATCTTTGCTGTTCTTAGCACTGCACTTTTCTGGACCGAGATTGTTTGATGTTTTTCCTGGGATCTGCTCAAGCCGTTCCTCCAGTTTGGGGGTCACTGCCCCAAGTGCTCCGATCACTACGGGCACCATCGATACCTTCATGCTCCAGGCCTACTGAGCTAAGTTTGTGCTTTACAGTTTTTGACTTTTTGGAATATTGGATCTTTTGTGTTTTTGCATTTTTGGACATTCTGAACCTTTGTGCTTTGCCTTTGGATTTTGAACTTTTCTGAAATAAATTCTACTTTGCCTTTATTTGGACTGCATTTGGGTTTTTGCCACCGGGATCATAACAGTTGCAGGAGGTGGGGGACAGAAGGGTCCTGGCAAAACTCACATCTATGCTGGACCATGAGTCTCACCCCCTGCAGGACACTCTCTCCGCTCTGGAGAGCAGCTTCAGTGAGAGACTGATCCACCCTCGCTGTGTGAAGGAAAGGTTTCACGGGTCTTTCCTTCCTGCTGCTGTCAGACTGTATAACAAACACTGCTAGCCCTGAACATGTGCAATACTGACTCAACCATGTGCAATACCGTCATATTCATGTGCAATTACTGTCGTACTCTCATGCAATAATGTCACATTCATGTGAGTGTTTTTAAACTTCCTATAAGTTATCTGTCCTTTTCCTCTGTATCTACCTGCGTTGCAACAATGAAATTTCCCCATGTGTGGACAATAAAGGAATATCTTATCTCACATTTGGACGCGTTTCCCTCCCTTACGGCTAGTGTACTGTCTCAGGGTGCTAGATTTGGGATGGAACCCTCTATGCATGGTCAGGAGCTTTCGTGTCTTAACATCTGTGGTCTGTATCTCCTCCTTTGGCCAACTGATTATTCCTGCAGGGTATCGGATCACTGGCAGGGCGTAGCTGCTTATTGCCCGGGACTTGTTCTTGCCATTGAGCTGCTTCTGAGGACTTGCCTCACTCGTTGTAGGTATTTGGCCATAGCCGCTTTCCTTGTTGCCATTTGCCTGTGGGATTCCCAGGTGCTTGTAACTGTCCTCAATGTCTGCTATCGTTCCGTCTGGAAGTTAATGAATTATTTATTTTAGCTAGACTCATTTAATTCCCCATAAGGAATGAATGAAGCAGGAAGTGGAGCTCCGCATTTTTAAGGCAACCGGAACTATAGCTGGTCTGTTTTGTGAAAAGTGCCCATTATCTACGTGGTAAAAAAGCCAGGAGTATTGGTTTTCTTTCTATATGCAGATATATAAAAACAAAAACTACAGAGTTGCATATGCTGTACAGTGCTCTTTCAATTTCTGTATTTAACTATGGGGGATACCCATAAGACGACCATATAAGTGCAATTACTGTCGTGACACATATTCATGTGCAATACTGTCGTGATCACATGCAATGGTATTTATTTTATCTTTATTTTCCCCCTCCATCCCTTGTTGGGTAATGGGAGGTTTTGTCTATAGGAGTTTATAGGTTATAGGAGTTTTTATAAGAGATCTTCTATTGAGTGTTTTTCAAACTTCCTATAAGTTAACTGTTCTTTTCCTCTGTGTCTACCTGCGTTGCAACAATGAAATTTCCCCATGTGTGGACAATAAAGGATTATCTTATCTTATATAAAGACTATATTTTACAAAAAAGAGTAAGAATAGTAAATCGTGCAGAATATTTTGATCACAATGTCTAAAGCTTTTAAAGAGTGAGTCTCTGGAAGTGATGAAATTACACTATGTTGTGATATAATACAATTTTAAAAAGCTGTAGAATGTTAGTTGAGAAATGTAAAAAGAGTAAATAATTTTTTTTCGTCAATGTGCATTCAGTTAAAAGTTATCTGTTGCTGTATAAATTGTATTGTCAATTCACATATTTGTTGGCAAGGAGTCGAACCAGAATTAGCCGGCTTCATTCTACACAAAAAATATATTTAATTTGTATTATTCCTAATATTTGAGACAAAATAAATAAATAGTATTGAAGGTACTTTTTTAAACAAATAATTGAATTAAGTGTTGAACTAAAGATAATGATAATTAAGGACACATGCAGACACATGTTCCATAGACAAATAACAAATACAATTGTCACATCTGCTGCTTTGTTATCATAAAAAAGCAGAAGATGTGACATATAGAGGTTACCTATATTGTAAACAATGGCCAAAATTCGTATAAATTATGAAATAGTTACGCTTTGACAAATAAAAATACCTGATAAAACCCTTTATTTTGTAAAATAATTGCTCAAACGGTTGCCTGTAAATTGTCCTTGTATTTTTGATGTAATTTTGCTTATTGATGACATAGAAAGAGGTGTTTTAGAACTCAACAGAGCTGAGTTCCAGTCATTTTTATTTTTCAATTCTTCTTTACAAGCTACAACTTGACTAACGTATAACTATGATTAACATTAACATTTACCACAGGTACTATTCCAACAAACAACATTAGAACCTATAATGTGCTCTTGAAGTACATGTACTGCATATTTCCTGCAAACAATCTCCTTGGCCATAGTGTTGGAGCATCTATTATATATTATGATTAAAACATCCTAACTGTATAACTTTACAATTTTTTACACACTGGGATCAATTTAATATCTTATCCAACCTTTCTACTTTTGTGAAATAGAGTCAGTGCCTTGTCTGTCTTGTCTTCTGGAGCTTTTATTTTTTTGATGTACCTGGCCTGGATGACTTACCAGCCCCTTCAGCCAAAAGCTTCACTGATAAGAAAGAGCAGATGAAAGACATACTACTGCCACGTCAACAAGCTGCAGGCTGCAGGCTGTACACGCCAAACTATTGCTCCTCTTCATTGCCCTCCAGACCATCAGTCAAACAGACATAAAGAAAAATGTCTGGCGCTAAACGTTTACACAGAGTGGTGCCGTTAATAGATGGTTATGAAGTTTGTGTTGCAATGTTTTATGCATCAAGTTGCAGGCGAGATAGATGGAGACCTTGAGGAGGAGACAACAGTTTTGATTGATGGGTCACTCTAACCACTAAGAGGCAGATTTGAGAGTGGAATAGGTTTCAACTTTAATGCAGATGGAAGAAGGTGCTATGCTATGTGATAATAGACGGACCACCAAACAAAAATGATGTATGTGTTGGGTGAAAATAAGAATCTGCAGTACTTTGCCCATAGTGAATGAATAGAGTAAAACATTGTCTGTCCATTTGTGAAAAATCCTGCAACTACTTCACCTAAAGTCCCTAGTAGCAATTTATTATTACAAATGGGAATACGCAGTTGATGACGTAGTGGTTTGTGATTCTCACCTAACATCAAGACCGCTCGATTCCCGAATCTGGCCGTGTCTTGGTGGAATTTGCATTCACTTCATGGGCGCTCTGGTTTCACGCAACTTTACTCTGGCATGTAGGCTAATCCTCCTCTCGGTATTCCTGACCAAGATCCTGGCTCAAGATGGATGGAAAATGGGTCCCCAAGCGCTGCGTTGTGGTTGCCCCCTGCTCCTGACAAATTGCCCAGTGACACAGGTTGAACTACAGGAAGTTTCTCTGGGGATCTGAGAAATACAAACAAAAAGCAAAAGCAAAAATCTTATGCAGGACTTGCTTGTGATGTATATACTTAATAAAAAATGCATGATGTTTCTCAAATAAATATTATTCCTTCCATATTGAGATTCACATGGCTTTGGTTTTGCTGCTATTAATCTTAATTTGATAAGTTTGATCCATCACCGTAATTAACATAATTACCTTGGATAAAAATAATTGGGAACCTGTGGTATGACTGAAAGCTTAAATCAGCAGCTCCTCGCAGGTTGATTTTGTAGATGCAAAGATGTGTTCAAGACAATGAAAGAAGGCGTTTTAACATCAAATGATCCTCTAACCCGATGGATTGGAAAAGGAGCAAGATTATTACATGGAAATTGCAATCAATCAATTATTAAATGGAAATTGCAATCAATGTGAGCTTTTCATGGCCAAGGGAAGAGCTAATGCAACTACAATGAAATAATGATAGGTTTGACACATGACACAAGCTTATGCAGGAGATTAATCAAAAAGAAAATTAAGGGTGGACCTCCATATTGGTCCTAATCTTACCAGAGAAAAGGGTAAGTAAAGTTGTAGTTGGGGGGTAGCCAAAACACCTAAGCACAATAAAAAATATACAAATTAATTTGAATTGAGACTATCTTCCTCAGTGCATCATTTGCAGAGTAAAATGTAAAATAAAAGACTGCATAGTGCAGTATGTTGCCATGTTCATGCACTGGATGTTTGCGTTAGATCACCAGTGATAAGCTAGAGCCAAGGCCATCTGAGATATGCTACCTGTCATCTTATAAGGTTCGAAACCAAAAATAGAAACGTGTCTATTAACATTCTGTTGAAATTCCTCCAAATGTATCTGCCAGCTCCAAAAAGCCCAAACATTTGACTCTCATCCCAGAGGAAGGTTATTCTGACATTCATCAAAGTTCCCATAAGCTGCAGTGACTCACTGCTTGATCATTAAAGCACTCCCGTAAACCATCTACAGCCTGTGGTGCCTCCTCAAGAGCAAATGCAGGGAGACATAGCCTGGTTTTGTGCATTGTCCAGAGTGAATGCATAAATCTGTTCACGCTGATGACCCAACAGCCAGCTGACATGCTGCATAGTTTTCACTCACATTTTTCTCAGACACAACTCACAAGCTCCTTCAACACAGTGTCTGTGGTTTATATCTGATCCATGAGTGAGCAGGTCTATGGGACCAATGTACAATGAACAACATTTTATTGGCTCTGTCTACATACATAGCTATCCAGAAGATTCATGTTAAATTGTAAGGCTCCACCAGCAAGAGCAATAGCACTGCATGAGCTGAATTGTAGAAAGAGAAATGAGGTTGAAGGTAGACAGAAGTGTCAGAGGTGCAACGAAAACCACTTTTAAATTTGGTCCTTACAATATCGACATATTCCTAAGTAATAGAAATAGGCCTCATAAATATATACTGTAATATCTTGACTTCTTCAATTTGTTACATTAGTTAGCTACTAGTCTAGCCATTTGTGTATCTCATTTAAAGCCTGTGTGTGTGGAGGTAAACATCCTGGTACAGGAGCAGGATGTTGTGTATGAGATGAAAGACTTAAGACAAAAAACAAATCTCTCATTTAGATTGAGAATTTGATAAGCGAAGTTGCTGCCTCTGCCCCCACATTTGCATGCACTGTCCGTTGATGTGTGATTGGCTTGAACTTGAAGAAAGGACCCAGTGCAGAAGGAGGCAGGCGGGAGCTCGGAGCAGGCGGGGCCCGGGCGCACATTGCTCTGGGAGCGCAGGACGCGCGGAGCCACGGCAGAGCGCTCTGTAGTTCTGCGGAGGACTATCACCACATGTAACGACAAACTCATCTACTGCCAATTCTTTCAGCCCACTTGATACTTCAGCTGTGTTTTTAAAGCTATTGCAATTTGAGCACTATGGCGAATGCATATAAGAGCATACTTTTTCTTTCTTGCATCTTTCTGAAACCGGTAAGTAAACTTTGCATGATGATTTACCTTGCAAATTTATTTGCACTCAAAAGCCCAGCCTTTACCATTATGTCGATTTAACGTAGGTCTCTTGAAACTTGCATCTAACTTTTCTTGATGCAAGTGAAATGTAATATGTGCAACAATTTCATCTAGCATTTTTATCATCTGACCTGATTCGCAAAGTGATAAAATGCTTTAAGTAGGCTATATCCAAAGTCCAACATTAGTCTAAAACCTTGCTCAGAGATTAGGTGCTAGAACAACAAGGTTTGAGTTTATTTTTTATTTTCTGACTGAGTCCAATAAAAAAAAGTCATGTCAGTATCTGTCAATGTGGACATACCCCTCACATCACCAGCTTTTTCATCATAATTTGCATAGAAATTGACATTGTCAAGTGCATGTATGGGATATGCTAGTGCACTGTGCAATATTTCAGACATTTAAGAATCTGAGCCTTTTTGGTTTTTTTAATCGATAAAAGTCCCCATATATTTGGATTCTATTTCTCTAATGGGTGTGAATTGTGTGTGTGTGTGTGATTGCGTTCTCCATTGTGTTCCCTCGCTTCACTTTGCAGTGTCCTCATCCACGACTGTCTCCAGAGAAGCTTGTCTGACTGATGCAGGAATCTAGTAAGAGGTCGAAGAGCTTATTACTGCAAGCTGTGTTTGCATTTGTATTGAAAGCACTAAACCACATACGGAGCAATATTTTGGACACCATACGATGAAATCAATTAGGGGAAGAGGAATGCATTCAGGTTGAAGTGGTTTGAGGATGAAAAGCGAAATGATAGAGTGTGGGAAGTTCTGTGCTGATACGATGTTCATTCATCATCACTGACAATACACACTCCAATCATAGCCCACTGACGCGCTGTGGACCCAACAACTCACTGCTGTGGGGGGCACGCTTGGCCTTAGGAGCCAGATAAATCACTGCCCAAATGAGGGAGTCACCCTGCAGAGGGAACACTGGTCTCACTTGGTGACTAACTATAGCAGTAAAGCGTCATCTGATTAATGCCCATGGAGAGGAAACGTGTTCACCTGATTATAACCTCTATATCATCTCTGTCTGCTCAGCATTCGTACCAAGAAATCACAGTGTCCTATCATGTCAAAGTTTAGCATGGACGTCAATGTGATTCATGGATGCGCTTAAGGTGCATTCGCATATTCCCAGATGTTTGACTCAATGTGAAAACTATACAGAAACACAGCAGTGGTACAATGATACCACTGATGGATATTTGGTATACAAGACATTTGGTATATATTACACATGGGTATAAAATAACTAATTAGAAATACTTGAATTGCTGTCATTGAGTATGTTGGGGGTTATTGTATATTTTTTATTGTTTTGAGTGTTTTAGCCATGTAATTGTAATTTGTTACATTTAAAATCTTAGGAATTACATTAAGAGTTCAAATAGTGCTGCGGTATCTGCTCCATTCTATACCTACAAACTCGCAAGCTCACAGATGTGAATTATGGTTTAAAACGACTTAATTTAGCTGTATAATTAAACTTGTTTGCATAAAATAATAGTCTCTTCTAAAAAGTAACCAGTAACTTGGAGTAGTATAAGTACTTGGAGTAGTATAACTTATACTGAAGTAAAATTTTGGTAGCAGTACATCTACTTGTAATTGAGTACATTTTATAGCATGTAACTGTACTTTTACTTGAGTACACATTTTCAGTACTCTTTCCACCTTATGGATTCTATACAGTTACTGATCCTGGTTTCAAATATTTTCTTGGACCTTGGTTTGTGCTTTGACTTCGCGTCCAAATCACATTTTCCAGCACGTTTTCCCGCCCCTCTTTATTATGTAGCGTTTTTGTTTGTGTAATTCTTAATTATTCTAAGTTAGTAATAATGTACCCAAAAAGACTTGGTACGTGGTGTAAACATTTGTAGCATCAGTAATTAGAAGGTTAACTCAATCAATCCAATCAAACATGAAGGGCACAGCAGCAGGAAGGGCATCTGGCCTAAAACCCATATCAGGGCAAACATTTTTCATTCTTACTATATATGACTGGTTCAGGAGCTTGTTCCCTGTTATCACATGTTGGCAAAAAAGGGAATAAATAAAGCAAAACCAACTGTCCCAGCGGTTGGTTTGTTGTAATATTTGTTTTCTGCTCAGGCCTTTTCAGCGCTGCATCAGATTTGCGACATAAAGAAGGAGATCGACCGAGAGCGTGACACATGTGAGGCTCAGAATGAGGAGAAAACAACAGGTTTGTTTACAAATTATTCTTTTGAAATGGTTGAGCTGAGGCTGCAATCTGCTAATACACTGATTAACATTTTGTCCCTGGATGACACACAAAGCTCTAAGTGACCACAAAAGAAAGAAGAAAGGCTTTTTTAAAATAAAAATAATTTTCAGTTATTTGTGTCAATTTGAATCCAATTCCTACGCCACACAGCACATGTCTTTAGTGAAAACTGCTAGTCTCAAAGAGATGATATTGCTTTGCCTAAAATTGCATTAAACATCCTGCATTTCTTCTATTAGAGGTGTATTTTGCTAAAAATCTAATTCAAAAACACAATGGAAAACATGCTGGCTCGCATTTCCATAGATCTAACCTGTAATGTGGCCTGTGGCCTCACCTGCTTTTCTCCCTACATTTAATGCCATACTGTGGAACATTCAGGAAAAACAGTAGCATCTCCATGGAGACAAGCAGGGGCTGGACCCTCCACTACAACAGTTTCTAAGTTCACCTTTAATATTCACTTTTGGATGAGTCATCGCGTTACAGCGAGATTTTATATATATTTTTATTGTTTTTTTTACTGTTGATTGCTTCACACCTGTCACAGTTAGCTATATACTCGTCATGTTTGAGAGTTTTTTACCCGATTGTGTGTCCCCTTTTTCTGCGCAAAGAAACAATTAGTGTTTTATTCGTTTTAGTTTACAGAGTTATTGGTGCTTCGGTAACTAGCGGCAACGTTTTAAAAAGTATTTATTTCCTACTCACAATGCTATATTTTCTCTATAGATTTCTGGTTATGGCTCCTATTTCATTGTTTTAATAGAATAAATCTTTCTGAACCCAGGCTGTGCTGTCATGTGGGACAAGATTACCTGCTGGCCAAGTGCTGAAGTTGGAGAAGTGGTCACGATCCCCTGCCCCAAGTATCTCTTCTACTTTTCAAAGGGCATTCATATACGTAAGCATCAAACCTAATACCAATGTAAGAAAAAAAAAAATGTGACTGGTACAAATGTTTTTCTTCCGCAAATGCAAAGTGATGCTAATGGAACTACTAATGTTTTTCTTCTTTTTTATTATTATTTCGGCAGCTTGGTCTTTTTTTCTTGATTACCCAAGAGCAATTCTTTTAACAACATTAACAATTCATAGTGGTGATAAGGGCGCATCTGCTGACAGTGGTTTATGCACAAAACAAGCAGATAATCTCAGTCGACTATAAACAGACTATACAAAAAGCTTTGACAAAAACAACTTTGACCTGACACATTGCTGTGGTTTGCACCTCAAAAAAAAAAAAATACAGCTGAGACTTCTTTTTCCACACCAAAATAATTGTTATTGAACCCTTTCACTTTGTATCCGCACTATGACAGATACATTTATAATACATTTTCAAAACAGTTTGAACCTGTTTTTTTCACTTTTTTACATCTACACAGTAATCACCTTTGACCAGATGTATTACAGTTTCTACATATGACAAAGTATTAAGTATTACCTTACAAAAAGCGGTTCAGTCTTTGGCAAACGTTCAGTCCAAAAAGTCCCCTTGATTGTATTGCTTCTCTTCACTGTAGAGCCTCTGCAACGGAGGCCCTTTCGCCTCTGTGCTCTCCATCATTTTGGCTATAAGAGGGAATCGGGCTGAAGATTTATCATCAGGATCTGAGATGAGGGGCTCTCTGGGAAGCTGTGATTTGACCCAGATGGGAGATAGCGTGACCTGAGCGAGCAAAGCACCCCAGGGGACAGACAGTGGGCAGAAGCAAGAGGGATGGCCAGTTTGGTGGGGTTGAGCTGGAGGTCCATATTTCACTGGTATGTCAAAGCATCCAAAGCTCACACGAGAAAAGCATGAAGCAAAGTCTCTTTAATAGAGAAAACCTGGGTTACAGATACAAGCTCTGCTCCTCTGATGCAGTTTATATCAATTATGCAGTAAATCAGCAAGACTCTGTGGAACGCTGCTCTCGGGTAAGGAAGGCCGCATGAAACCATGATTAACTGATATATTTCAAAATCAGAGCAGAAACCTGTATTTCCGTAACCCGAGACATGTGCAATTGTGGGTTGGTTGCGTATTTGTGGGTTGGTTGTGTAGGTCGTTCCACTTCCTTTTAAGCGACGGACTACGAAAGATTAAAGTTTATTGACACACGCCGCACACAAGAAAACAGGACTTACGAAATATGGCGCCAGAGAGATTCAGAGGTCAAGCCATAAATTTAGTTGAGGTAGAGTTTGCCATTCTCATGAACTCTTTACCTACGAGGTCTAACGCAAACACTGCCATTCATCTCTTCTAATAACACGGGCCTGCCCTCTCTTCTAACCTGTATGATCTAGGGTTGTCAGGCCATAATAACCCTCTTCCTCCTGAGCTGTAATAAGGAAGATTTTGACAACATCACGTTTATTAAGCCTTAAAAACAAAATCCAACCATGAGCGGATCATTAACTCATTTGAGCTCTCTGTGTCTTTGTGCGCGCTCTGGCAATCCTTGGAGTCGTGTTGTTGGTCTATGATGAAAGCATTCTTCTGGCAATCCTTCAAACAAACTCAGTCCAGTGGTGGCACGGGCTATAACAGCAGTGGCTTACTGTCACAATTGTGTCCTGTCATATTGTTTGAACAAGCTAAGGCTCTATCGTCTCTGCAGTGCGGCGCGCAGGTATTTGCAGCCTGCCCAGTTTAATGCAAATTCATTGTACGACTTTGGACTGTTGATTGTTTCCCAACTCGGTCTTGATTTGATAGAGCAGCAGCGTGATAGGGTTGGGCAATGCAAGGAATGTCATACATGTTTTATTTCTTTGGACACAGTGAAGGCAAAGATGGATTTCGAGCCAACACACGTAGCTGCGTCACTTACAGGAAAGTAAATGAGAGAATGTCGTCAATAAATATTTCACGATAAAAGATTGTATAAATAACAGATCTTTTGACAGGACTATTTTAACTCTCAGCTCCATTGCCCACCGTAGATGGAAAATGCTTATATTGGTATCACAGTAGTATTGGTAGACAGCTCCTGTTAGGGGTTGTGGGTGACTAAATAAATTATAAAAGAATAAAAAATATATTAACCACAAATGGGCAGAAATATCACTTTAAATCCTCGTTTGGAAGATTGCGCTAGACTTGTCCGTCTCTTTTTGCTGTCATTTTCTACAGCTTCAATAGTAAATGATACACTCAATTCTAATTTAGCTCGTCTCCATTACAATCACTTTGAGATGATCCACTTTTTTAATATCTCCCTCCTCTAAATCAGGGGATTTTCTTTTTCCTATGTTAGTATTGTTTTGTATATATGATGTATATTTTTTTAAAGCTTATCCAGGAAACTTTTGAAAAATATGCATCCCCAGTTTGTCTTTGTAAACATACTAGTGAGTTCAAATGGAGAACAGAGGAACAATGAAGCTAAACTTGTGAGTATGTTTACACATTCATCATAGAAATACAACAAATTATATTATATGTCAGATTAATACATTTTGTAGATATTTCCACAAAGATGAATGTTACTATAAGCGTAGAATTTGTTTGATAGTTAGTAGTCAAAGTTTGATATGGCAACTACCGACATTTTTTTGTATAGATTGATGAAGATAGCAAGGAAGGGCATCTGGTGTAAAACCTAAGCCAAATACCAGGAAATCCACCCGCCGCAGAAGACAAGTTTATGACAGAAAAAAGAGGAAATAGAATTAATCATTGACAGAAAGTGGCACTTTTTTTTGCATATATTAGCACGTTAGCCATTAACAGTTTTGATCAGATACGGCACAACACGAATGTAATTTCAAGGTGAACGTCTTGGCTTCTCACATGGTGTTGTTTTTGTCTGAGACCTTTTTTATTGAAGGCATTGGCTCTTTAACTGCAGCAATAACCTAACAAAGTTTTACAACTGTTAGTATCAAGTATCACACCTCTGAGCACCAAGCACACAGAAAAGCATTATTGTGATTACTTAAAGTGCTGAAGTGGACTTGAGCTGCACAAAGTTAATGTTCAACTCAATTGAATTTGTCTGGCGTTGTGTTGTGACGTGCGTACACATTGGCACAGGGATGGGGTTTTGTACAAGTGCAAAGCGATATCTGATTTAACGCAACTCAGCAATCCAAGAATTTAAGCTTTTGATTTTGTTATGTCTTGGTCGTGTGGTAACCTGCAAGCACACATATGACAAGACTAAGTGCACGGTCGGTTTGATTGGTGGGTTTTCTTGAATGTGATGATGTCATGCTCTCAGATGGGGGGCAAGGGCCAGAATCCCCAAATCATAACATCGTATTTTACCATGAAATATTTACAAATCTTCGACTCGACGGTTTGTGTTAGTGACACATTCACATCTTGTATTACAACTAAAATCTGCATTTTAACCGCATTCAATTTAGCTGCCCCCATCTGTATTAGATCATATTGGCCTGCTGCATGTTGTGATGTGTTTATGCCACCTTGCATTTATTAGGGCAATTGGTGAATCACATTTGAATCGATGTTGTTTTGTCACTTGCTGTTTAAATCTCATTACGGTGGTGTGGTTTACATGTTTCTACCATTACTTGCTTACTAGAGCAACGTGGCCTAAAAATGTGTCAAGATATAACAGTGAAAATATGTAATATAATATGCAATATCAAATTCTCTTGACAAAATACTTCATAACCGTGTCTTTTAACCTAACATGTTTCAGCTTTGTAAAGTTATTCCTTTGAGCTTCACTTCAAAATCCCTCATTATTCAGGTTTTCAGCATCTGCAGAGTCAGTGTATAATCGTCTCTAAGCATCAGTGCAGCGTGCATGGAAAGAATTCTCAAATCTTTATCATTTATCATACGCAACAGGCTATGACTTTCTTCCCAATAGTCTTTAATATGTTGTCAATAATTACTGCACATAATCTTTTGAACAGTTTGTCATAATACAATAATAACATTTGCATGTCGTAAGCTAAAATAAATAGTTGCATAATTCTCTAATGAATACAAAATGCTTAACATAGCACACATCACTTGACTTCTTTGTTCCCTTGGTTATTTCAGCCACTCTTTATGGGGTTCAAATGATCTTAGACCTTTCATTGCTTTCTCCATGGGCACAACAGAGTAAAAATATCTCTGGCTGACTACTGGACATTTAATGCATGTGGTTGGGGAGTAATTAAGACACAGAAGGAGGGGAATACACAGGGGAAATGTCCTTACATCTCTGGGCCAATTGGACCGCTGATCTCTTGCTGTACAATGCTTTCTTGTAGTGTTTGGGACTAATCCACTGGGACAAATGTGTCTTGTGGTGGCTCAATTATGTGTCTGTGATTGTAAAGATCTCTTTGCCTTAAAGCTTGACGCATAGACACAAGTGAAGGGAATTGGTACTAATGGTATGTTCCCTGTGTCTTTCTGTTCATTAGGAAACCTTTCACAAACCTGTGCTGAGGGCGGCTGGAGTCCAATCAGCCTTGAGTCCTACATAATGGACTGTGAATACAACCCCAACAGCACCACAGATGCCACTGAGGTTGGTATGGCAACTGCATGCGGCCATGTCCAAACATATACCTTCACCTTGTTCCTCGTGTGTTTTCACAGGGTGAGTTCTATGGCGCCATCAAAGTGGGCTACACCATTGGTCACAGTGTCTCTCTCATATCCTTGACGGTCGCCATCATTATACTCTGTGTATTTCGGTAGGTCAGACACTTGTGAAGAGTCTTATGAAGAAGGTCAAACAACTTTTCAGATAATTTAGTGCATTTTTGCTCACGGCCCTTGCTCTGTGATTCACTGTCTCCTTTTTATAGACGTTTTGCAATGCTCTCCTGCTCATACTTTTACAGTGATTTTCTCTCTAAAGTGCCAAATTTGACATTATCTTGCTACACTTTTCCAAACAAAGCCGTCATAGCAGATAGTCCGTAAACATTTATTCTTCCCTTTGTTGATAACATATTTCTATGTGACATTTAATCTTGGCATGTCCAGTGTCTGCATGTTGATAAGTTATGATCAAAAGAATGACTCTGGAGTCTTGTAATAAGCCCTATATTGAACCAAACTTCAGCGATATGTTTACTCTGGTGGTTATGAAATACTTGGACTGAGACACAGGATGTGCAGAGGCTGTTTATGTTTGTTTGTGTGTGTGCATGCGTGTGTGTGTGTGTGTGTGTGTGTGTGTGTGCGTGCGTGCGTGCCTGTCTGTGTGTGTGTGTGTGTGTGTCTGTGTCTGTGTCTGTGTGCGTGTGTGTGCGTGCGTGTGTGCGTGCGTGTGTGTGTGTGTCTGTGTGTGTGTGTTTGTGTGTGTGTGTGTGTGTGTGTGTGCGTGTGTGCATGTGTGCGTGCGTGTGTGTGTGTCTGTCTGTGTGTGTGTGTAGCCAGGCCTTAAGGCTCTATACATTTTACACATTTACATTAATCAGACTATCACTGGAAAGCCATGCACTTGAAAGACACTCCACATTAGTGAACTGTGAGAAACAGGTCATTTTGTGGTTGTTTTTTTTTCATTGCATTAAGGCTAAAGATAAAACTGCACACTAATGTGAAATGGAGGTTTTATGTGTCATTTGACCTTTGTATATCAAACTGATAACACGGCTATAGCTTCCACAGTAAGTGCTGATAATGATCACATATCCTGTTCATACATTTGTCTGACATTTTGTGACTGTAATTTTGTGACTTTGTCAGTTTAGTTCTATTACCAGCTCATGGTAATAATTTGGATTTATTTGATACTACTCTTGTAAAAAAAAAAAACAAGGATCTTTTGAAGTTTTATATTTTCAACCTTTTTTGGTATTTGTCTTGTTTCCTCTTCACACAGTTGCACCATTATGTAATGTATTATCTGGAACTAGCCATTACATTGTGGACATCACTTGTGTAGTATTTTAGGTAGTCACTGTTCATATTTATATTAAAAAAGGGGAACCATCTGAAGCTGGTTCAGCAAAACATTAATACCTACATTTTCTGAAAAGGGAGAACTCGATTCAAATGACAAATATAACTCTTTTCACAGATCAATGAAAAGGATCTAAAAACAGGAATTATTTTGTGTGGTTTAATTAAAAAAAAAAAATCAAAGCAATTAATTTGGTTACACAGGCTATGCCTGGGCTCAATTTAGTAAAAGAAAAGCTGGTATTGGTATTGAATTAATTCTAGACTTAAGTTAAACCTCTCTTTAATGCCATTCAGCAAGTTTCTTCCACCCTCAGGTCTTACATGTCTGAGGGAAGTCTCAGACATAGAACAAGGCCTCCTCCGAGCTCGTTGGGCCCTTAGAGCCACTAGAAGGTGTCTTATGTTTGAAGATCCAGAGCAAGAGAGAGTCCAACGAGGCATTAGCCCTGGGGAGTTTCAGAAGCCATTTTTGATATAGTTAATCTCCTTTGTCCAGGAGAATAGAGGCCTGAAGCATGAGGCGAGAGGTCGCACCCTGATGTGGGAGGGGCCCCTGGGGTCTGCGACCTGATGTGTCATGTTCAATTATCCCGAGCAAGAAGAGAGAGACTGTGTGAGAGGCTTTTATCTGACCTCGGAGGTGTGGCTCAAAGTGGGGGTGGCGTCAGTCTTATTCCTAATTTTTACAAATTTAACTTAAACCAGCAAAATGAAATGTAACCACAACAAAATACTGCAACATTGTCAATGAACACACGTCATGAGCAGGTAATGAGGAAGTGCATTAAATATGACATAAACACTTTTCAGACACAGTTCATTAGGCAAACTAAACTAAAACATGGTTTAGGTCACACAGTAAGCATTAAGAAATATAGTCATTAAGTATTTTGTCCTGAGAGACTTTTTAACCCAGTAGAACAAAGAGAACAAACAACAGGTTTTTGTGTGGCTGGTCCATGGGGGATGGGAAACATTCCTCGATCCATCCAACATTTTGCTTTGTTCTGGTGGGTGACTTGAGTTAATGGTCTTCTGGTACATATGTCCTACAAACGTATAATATGTATCTCCTTATTGGTTTTGTAGGAAGCTGCACTGCACCAGAAACTACATCCACATGCATCTGTTTGTGTCGTTCATTCTCAAAGCCATATCTGTGTTTATTAAGGACGTCGTTCTCTATGACGTTGGTGAGGCCGCTAACTGTCACTCCACTGTGAGTATGCTTACTCATACCATTTAAGTCTTACTTCCTGTTCCTGTTTTGAGGGGAGAACTTTGAAATATTGCTATCTCTCTTCTAGCTTGAATGCTTTGTCCTGCAGTTCATTTAACATACAAAGGGTCAGGTGCACCTGGGTGTAACACTATTTGCCATAAGGTTGTCCTCATGTGCCAAACTGTGGAGCCGGATGTTGTCAAAGTTTCTGTTTGCAGAGCATTTACTTCAATCTTCACAAATCTTTGTCAAATATAACCCAACAATTATAATTTGGGTAATTATAATGACTGCTTATACGTCACAGTGGGGATTGTTTTGTTTCAGCACGACTCTAACTTAATCTTCATGACCAGGGAGGATTAAGGCAGCAGATTGTAAATCAGCTTTTTACTGTCTCTGAGGGCTGCTTGTTAATTGTCCAGTTTAGATGTATTTCCTCTTAAGAGCACACACATTAGCCCGGTTTAAACACAGCTGTTACACTCTGGATCATAACAAAATGCATTGGCACAAAAAAGTCCACAGAGAGTGGTCTGTATGCATTACAGGCCACCCTGACCCAATAGATGTACAAATATGTTCACTTCTGTTTTTGAGATAATTTAATAATAAACACATATTGTAGAATCTGTGCAATAGACAAAAGAGAAAAGACGGCAGTAATAGTAGCAGCAGCAGCTCAAAACATAAAAAAGTGTACAACTCTAGATTTGTTTGTTCATTATGGAAACACTGTGTACTCCTGCACTAACAACGAAAGACAGACAGAAGATTGTAAGATACAGGAACATAGAGATATCTCATTAGAATAATGTGATTTATGTATTATAGACCTTAGTTTGGATATGGGCCCGAGCTGCTGCAAATATGGGTCATAGATAGTCTCTGAGAGGCCAGTCCTGCTGCAGTGACTCAGAAAGCTCCGAGCACCTGCTTTATAAAAAAATAAATATATCCCTGTCCAGGGTGTACCCCGCCTAAGGGCCAAAGTCAGTGGGCTAGGCTCCAGTCACTCATGACCCCTAAAGGGAACAAGTGGTAGAAAATGAATGAATGGAAAAGGCTTTTTTTTTAAATGAACCAAACTACCAATATCAGAATCAGAATCAGAACAGGTTTATTGCCATTGTCTATTAACAAAATTCACAAACATAGGAACTTGTCTTGGTGATCGATGCAACACAAAACAATAAAACAATGAACAATGAATAAGTCATAACAATAAGCCATCAGATAAAAAAAATAAGAATAGAAATAAAAAATAGGCTTAATATGAAATATAATGAATAAAATCATATTTCTTGTCTGCCATAATTTAAATTTTATAAATTGTTTAAAAAACATAGTTGTTAATGTTAAGTAACTATGTTATGTGTAAAAATCCAGAATGTTTTTACTTTTTCATTTGAATTTAGTTTGCTCCAACTGCACAAGGTGGTTCTTTTAAGTGTCATTATTGTTAGACAGTGTCCTTGGACCACAAGTTAGTTTCTGATCCATTAATGTCATTGGAATAATTGTCAATTTTATCAAATTTGATTAGAGAAAGTTGTGGGGTGGATCAAGGTTGAAGATGTTTATTTACCAACTTGCCAAGGAATAAAATAACTAATATTAATGTACTGTTTCAACTTTATATGGGAGTGGGGTTGTGCCTTAGAATTACATTTTGCTTGAGAAAACTCAGCAAAGGAAACTAAATTTAAATTCCCTTTAATTATGTTAGAGTCACTTAAATTAAGAGACCACTGCCTTTGAAAAAATACTTCCCAAGTGTACTTTTAAGTGCTTTACTGTTGCTCATCCTTATTGCTTATTTCAAAGCCTTTGAGGTAAAATGAATGGAAATAAAATCTGTTAATTCTGCTTTCTTCATCCATGTACGGGAGGCATTTATTAACACGTGTGCTCTTTTTGTAGGTGGGCTGCAAAGCTGTGATGGTCTTCTTTCACTATGGTGTCATGGCCAGTTACTTCTGGCTGCTGGTCGAAGGCCTTTATCTCCACGCTCTTCTGGCCGTTTCCTTCTTCTCAGAGAGGAAGTACTTTTGGTGGTACATCCTAATTGGCTGGGGTAGGGTAATCATTTTATTTCATTTTATTTCAGTAGAGCTTGTCTCTCTTTGCAGTTGTGGTTGCCATCCAAACTAAATTGACATGTAAATTAATTTCCGAGTGTGAATTAATTTGCACAGGTGAAATATGCCACTTGCTTCACATTGAAATGAGGCTGTTGTGTTGTTTTAAATGAGAAGCAGCAGGCCACCACTTCACAGGTTCTGGTCTAATGCAGAGCTGTCACACCGTGGATGCTTTTGACAGAGAAGGCTTTATATTATGAGGCTTATTGCACACTTTTCTCTGCATCCAATTTCATGAGATTATAATTGTACATCTATAATATCAACTTGAACACTACAACCATGAAAAGACTGAATAGGTCTGTGTGGGTTCAGGACATACAGTGTGTGTGTATGTTCAACAGTCAAGAAAAGATTAGTGTGTACCATATGTAAGTAGTAACTATGCATACACTCTTGTCTCTCGGGAATAGTTTATTGATTGAATTAGCCGGACAGCAGTCTGAGAGTAGACATTATTTTGTGGTAAAGTGATTAGAGCTCTCGCTTAACAGATACATTGGGACTGGGTTCAAATCCCATGTGTAGAGTTTGCTTGTTCTAATTTCTCTGTAGATCAATACAGTTTTAGCTCAGACTTAAGTCATGTTTGTCTTAGTTCTGTTGTGGTACGTCCCATAAATCCATCATCATCCTGGTTCACATACTGTGGCACTGAATAGTGCTGCATAAAAAATAAGCATAATCACTTTTTAAATTGGCACTACACACATTTCTTTTGCAGGCTCACCAACTATATTCATCTCCTCTTGGGCCATCACAAAAGCCTTTCTAAATGATCTGGGGTAAGTAAATCATCTCATTTGAATAATTGCACTTTGATACAAGGAGAAGTATGGAAAAAAACATTTCAGACAACAAGTTGATGTTTTTATAGCTTTTCTCTGAAGAGGCTTGTGTAAAACTGTTAATGAACAATAGGTCAAAAACAACACTGTCTTTCACCTGACTAATTCATCAAAGTCTCATCATTTCCTGTGAATGTTGGTTTAAATTCAAACCAGACAGTGAAGTCACTATTGAATGGTTTGGAGTTAAAATCATCTTATATATTCAAAGATAATTTATACTGTAACTTGTCTTATTAGTAAAAATCTTCAATGAGTTTTGTCATTATAACAAGGGTTGAGAACACACTTGAAGACTTAACTCACTTAAACCATTTCTTAAATTAGATCTACCTCTTTCTTCCACAGCTGTTGGGACATTATTGATGACAAACCATGGTTGATTATTAAAATACCAATTTTAGTAACTATACTTGTGAGTCACATCACTATTTTATTGGTTGCTTATATTTTATGGAACTTTTAAATCAATTAAATCATCCGCTTGTTCTGTTTCCTGTTTTAGATAAACTTTTTCCTTTTTATCTGCATAATTCGAATTTTGCGTCAGAAGATGAATTGCCCTGACATCGGGAGAAAAGAATCCAATCAATATTCGTAAGATTTACTGTTTTAAATTAATTTTATGCTTTTGGCAGTGACCTGCTGTTATTCTTGCCCGTACATTGACAAATGTCTTGATGTTTTTGCAGGAGACTTGCCAAATCAACACTATTGCTGATACCCCTGTTTGGAATAAACTTCATTATTTTTGCTTTTATGCCGGACAACATTCACTCACAAATCAGGCTGATTTTTGACCTTATTCTGGGGTCATTTCAGGTAAATTAGTTCAATTGCTGGAACATATTTTCCCCAAGGGTTTTACCTGTTTAGGATATTATAGAACATTCTCCATATCTCGCAATAGTAAATAGTGACGGGCACTGAACCAGTGACCCAGAAGGCCTGTGCTCCATTTATCCACCACAACGTAATAATTTGTCCATGTACAGACCATTTGAAAGAGAGTTGGTCTGACACTTAGACAGGAGATGAATAGATACAATTTTCAGCCATTTTCAAATTAAACTGAATGACCCCAAAAAATTCAGCTATTTCTGTGGATCCATCTCATTTGTATATATGATCCAAACTGTACACAAGATAGTTCATCAAATCTTTCCACTCTGCAATGTGTAAAATGTTATATTGATTGTATGTCAGATCTTTTCCCCCAAGTGTAAAATAAAAAGCCATAAACCTTTACCCTGTTCCCGTTGATGGAGTTGAGCTACTGGACATTACCACAGTGTGCAGTTTGTTCATAGTGTTTAGTTTGTGTGTACGGTTGTGTAATAATGCTCAGGATTTACTGTCTTTGGAATTGAATACAAACACTCTCCATGTTGGAAACCTCACGATGGAAACTATTCATAATTTATATGCACATTTTCAGCCACGGCCTCTTGAGAATAATAACTAAAAGATTAAGCTCCTGCCTGTATCCCTGGCCGCTCAGAATCACGCGATCATTATTCATCTGCAGTTATTTTCAGCAGCTGTTCGATTTTAAGATTGCCCTGGCTGTTGTTCATCCTCTTTTTATGTCTCGTAGGGGTTTGTAGTGGCCGTGCTGTACTGCTTTCTCAATGGAGAAGTAAGTTGTTGTTTTTTTTTACTCACAAACAGCAACAATAGCAACTTGTTTTTTTCCATTTGCATCTGTGAAAAACTAATTTGGGGCTCCAAGAAACACAAAATGTAAGAAAGTAAATTTATGTTGACATGATAAGGATATCAAACCTGGAATTCAAAAATAATTATAACAATTCAGCTATTACTACAAATGCCACAGACACATCAAACCAAAGAGAAAACAAATCAAATTCTTGGTGTACTTTGTAATTTAAAAAAAATCTGACAATATTTAGTTGTAAATGGGGAAAAACAAAAAAAGGTTACAGGGGAATGTTACAGATTCTTATCTCACAGGGAATGAAAGATAATATTTAATGCAAATGTCCCAGTTTATTTGCTCATTGTCAATGATCGCATGGATCTTTTTAATTAAGGGGTCAGCAGCTAATCCTGTTGGATTTATACCTTGCCTTGACAGGACAAATAAGTGTAGTCCTCTCTGTTTATCTCCTCTTATGTCTCTTTCTCTGCGGCAGGTGCAGTCGGAGATCAAACGCAAGTGGCGCAGATGGATGTTGCAGCGTTTCCTGGGAGCCGATCTCAAGTACCAGCAGCCCTCACTCGGCAGCAACGGCAACAACTTCAGCACTCAGATCAGTATGTTGACCAAATGTAGCCCCACCACACGCCGCGCCTCTTCTACCTGTCAGGAGCACTTCTCTTCCATATAATATGAGCACTGCAGTTAGAAGTCTTGATATTGATGCTCACTTGGACTGTTGCAGCAAAGATGGGATCTGTTACTTAATGTCTTTCATGGAGTTATATTTTATTTAAGTCTGATGGATGTGTCAGGATTTATGCCAAAGTGAAAGTACAGTTTATTCATCTGTTCCTCAGCAATACCAAAAATGTCCTGTGTGACTTTAGCGTTACTAACATCACTGCCATCTCAACTACAATCATATATAAACATGTTACAGGTTGTTATATGTGCATATATATTTCTGAGCTATGAAGTACCACTTAAGAATTAGAAGCACTCAGAAATAGCACGTGTCCTATCTTGAAATGTGCCCTGATTGGATGATGAAATCACATTGCCCAAAACTGGACTCAAACTGGCAATTCTCTTTAGGCAGCAGTAGGAATATGTTGTTATCAAAAATCTACCAACCAAACGAACTAAACCTAATCATTTGTTACTTCATAGGACTTGACTGCGGTAACCATTACTGAAGTTGTTCTCAAAACATCCACACTCAACATTTTTACTATTACCGGTACGTTATACACAACATTCTACCAATACAACACCTTTTTCCATACTGGTTGTGTTGACTTGCTGTTGTTATTTCGCCTGTAAATTCCAATGAAATACAATGATGGCTGAAAGGGACCATTTTGCCGAACAATATCATGACTCACACTGAACTAGTTACTGGCACGTACAAAACCATCCCTCAGTCTTAATCACAACCAACGCTCAAATACTGTGGCCACTGTGGTACATCAAGTGAATTAAAAACAGGGCCGGTCTATCCATCAGATGTTAAGATGAACCTTTATCTAATAAGAGCCAAGATGTTTATTGAAAGGCTTTTGTTCAATGTAGGGCCAAAGCACTTAACCTAATGGTCTATGTTGCTGAGGGGACCAGCATTAATGACTGTGTGAGGTTGTAAAGAGCGGTTGTCACAATGAACGCACTCATATCATAACCAGTTACTGTCCCGCTCACCACACATGTACAAGTATAGAGCATAAAGGACACGACATTCCAGTGAAGAAGGGGCCAAAAACTTCTCTTTTTAAAGACTTACGGGTCTAAAACATTGATGAATACATAAATAGCAGTTGTAGAAGTAGTGCTGGGTACGATTAATGACTGGTACTATTTGTTCAACTATAGCAGTAACTTTTTCAGCATGTATGCAGCAAGTTCTATAAATAAAATAACATAAACATGTTTCATATCATTTATTGTCACGTAATAATTACTTACACTTTATGTATTTCTGTCAGGACAGACCAGGCATAAAAACTCTCCAAAGAAAACGTTACATACCAGTTTGCAATACCAACTTTGTCCAGCACCAGAAGGCCTAGTATTTTAACTTGTTAAGTAACAGAGGTGTGATTAAACATCATCCAGCCCCACATGTAATTCAAAAGTAATTGTCACAAATTAAATTTCAGTGTGGCGCTGCACTTGTTACGCCTGCAGTATTAGCTGCACAGGACAATTTTCAGAGTCTAACCCGACCTTAACTTTACACCGTTACACACCCTGTGCAATTTTAAATTTGATGACGTTATGGATTTTGCTCCCAATCGAATGTACAGCCATTTTCACTCCAGAGTTTAAGATAGTTGCCCCAGGGCACATACTGTGACTGTAGTAGGTAAGTACTATAGATTTATATAGACATAAGTACCAGTAGACATGAAATAAAGCAGAATTGCTTTTAGAATTCCATGATATGCAGTATATTTTCTACTGTTTTCCCACAGATTGCATTGCGGTGCAGAGTACTTGTGTATCCCTCTCTTCCCTCTTTAGGGGATTTTCAGGCCTATGTACAGTAAATGTATTTCTCATAATTTCCATTCAAGCCATAAAATGTGTATTTTCTATAAACTCCAAGTACCTCAGACTCGATCTCACTTTGATCATTGTAAATTATGTGAATGTGTTGATATGTTTGATAGTGAAGATGTAGTGCTCAGGTGACCACTGTTTACATTGAATCTGTGTGTTTTTCAAACATGGTACTTTCATGTACTGTTAAAAAGTGTCTTATACTGTGTCCCATTAAATAAAAAATATTTGCACTGGACATGGTATCCATTCATCAGAGCTTTATTTCTGGAACATACAAATTGATAAAAAGGTATTACAAAATTGCATACAAATAACAGCCAAGCAGTACCAAAGTGGTAAAAATGTATAATAGTAATCTACAGGTTATCTCTAGTTCATGTACACATCTTTTCCAATCCACCCTTATTAGTAATGTGTATTTGGAATTAGTTGGCTCGAATATTTTTTTTTTAAAAAAGAGATCTCTGCCAATTTTCTCTTGGCCTTTCTTTAAAAAGATTATAAAAAGATTTGGGGCTTTGCCAAAATAATATTCATCTTGAAATGTACCTCCCTCTGTTGGAAGACACTAATTGAATTAGTAGACCACTACGAAAATACGTTGTTATTTTAGAAATGGCTTTTCTAAAAAAGGCTTCTGTATTTTGTGAAGGGCAATTTAGACCTCAGTAATATTGTACAACCTGTAGAAGACAAATTTGGAGAAGTATTCAGACCACTGGGTCTGAACTGGTTCTCCTCCTGAGTAGGTCCAGCTCCACTCTCTATCTCACGTCCGTCTGAAGGAGTCTGATCTCTCCTTCACTGTGGAACTCCTCTAGGTTTCTACTTTTCCCCCAAAGAGGTTTGATAGTTTTCCTGGCCGAGAAGGAGGGTCTAAGGACACGGGATGCTGGGACATTGCCAAGTCCCAAGGAACATTGTTTAATCTGTTTTTTCCCTGTCACCCCTCGAAGCAACTACTGTTGTGATTACAAAAATAAATTGAATTGAATAAAATGTTGTGATGTGTTGCACAAAGCATTTTTTTAAATTCTGGGATCAGAATTAATGATGAATTAATTTCTGGATCATCTTGAAAGCCATACCCTTATTATAGCTGTTTCGGCTTATAATGTCTAACAAATAAATAATGCAGATAACCAATGTTACTCCCAAATGACCACTGCATCAAATCAGCCTGGCCTCACATGATGACCACTGACAGGGGATATGAATAAGGGATTAACCTCCATCATGGAGCATGTTGTAGGTGTATTTGAATAAAGAACAAGCACACATGTACTACTCTGTGTGGGAGTTTGACGGGGACTATTGTAGCTCATGTTTAATAATGCTTGTTCAAAACACACTCGCTCTTAGCTGCATTTAGGTCTATATTAGCAATCCCATTATATACATCTATTGTGGTGGTAGTCGTATGTTGATTGGAATATCATTGTTTCTTATTTGTCAAGTATTAGCACAGTTGGAAGTGATTAGGTTTTAGGTATTAGATTAATTTTCTCACTGATTCTGTTTACAATAATTAGTCTCTAAGTGTTGCAGGTGTATACCCCTTTCCTTGAGGATGAATTAGATCAATGCAAGAAATCCATTATCTGTCAAAAATAGCATACAAGCTCTCATTATCTTTAACAATACGAACTGTACTTGACCTTTTTCTTTACATAATTAACTTGATGGTTCACTTTGGTTATAACTTGTTGAGGCGCAGTGTGTTCAGCCGCACAGGCAGAAGGGTGGCTCCCTCTGCGTAGCTTATTTCTCTTAAAATGCCAGTCCAGCTCTGCTCCGACTCATCATACCTGAGGTTGAAACAATAACATAGCTGAATCACAGAGAGAATACAAAAAATGTGCAAAAATCAAAAGGAGATATTTTTTTTATAGCCTCAAGCATCAGTAGTTTTACAACAGGGTTTTATCTATTCTCAGTCACTGTTTACTGATCCATCCTGATATTACAAGATTAAACATTACCTTTATGCTACAAAAAATAGCAATACAAATTTAAATGGAAAAGTATGCCCCCCTACAGCAAGCGGGATCACCTCTCCAGAGATCTGTTTGTCTCTATGGAGATTATGTCAAATTCCATTCTGCAAAAAATTCAAAGCAAAACATGGCGGTTTCTACACTAAAATTAAACTTTTTTTAAAAATACATGTATATAAATAAAACAAAAAAGAACACAGGACTCGACACAGAGAGAGGAAGTAAATGTTTCAGGAAAAAGAAGACTATGGCAACATAAAGATCCAAAATTTTTAAAATTTGTCCATGTTCAGAGTCCAAAGTCCTTCTTTAGGACAGTCCAATTTCTCTTTTAAAGGGTCTAGACCAGGGGTGTCCAAACCTTTTTCCCTGAGGAACGCATTTTGAAACTTTGAAACGGAGCAAAGGGCCACAAACAAGCCGACAATGTCAAATTTGTGAGTGAATCATTCAAAATTTTGCATTCGACTTTGTTTCGATGAGCCTCCACTCCTTTTATAAGACTTGGAACATTCATATTAGGTTGTTATAACATCAAAATGCTTGAATTTTTCCCATTTTACCATAAAAAGTACTACTTTTTGTTGTTTGGACCAACTTAGCAGGAATCCTGAGGGCCAACAATAATTGTTCTGAGGACCGAATTTGGCCCCCGGGCCGTAGTTTGGACATGCCTGGTCTAGTCTGTGGAACTCTCTTCCCTTTGACCTTTGACCCTCTGAAAACTGTTCAGCAGGAGTCTGAAACTATGATTAAAATCAGGCCAGAACTTGTCACATAATGAAATGTGCCTTGCTTCTGTCTATTTTGTGTAGAATTTTTAACCTGTCTATTTGGACGAAATGTAAAACAAAACCCCCTATGGACAGGTGTGGAAAATTAGCACTTGTGCTAAACCACTTAAAACAATGCACCAGGTGTCGAATTTAAATTTAAAAATTTAATTTAAAGCCATAAATTACATGGCCCCATCCTTCCTCAAAGTTGCTAATGTACCATATCATCCAAACAGAGCACTTCACTCTCAAAATCCTGGACTTCTGGTGGTGCGAAAAGTCTCTAAAAGCACAGTAAGAGGTAGAGTGTTAAGCAACGAAGCTCCTGTGATATTGAAGCAGCTCCCCATTTATGTATATGTAGTATATGGTTAATACTTGATGGAAGACCTTTTCAATGCCAGGTGCCACAGGAGGCGGTAGGGCAAAGTGTTGTTGTGTCCTTGGGCAAGGCACTTCACCCACATTGCCTACAGTGGCCAAATACACTGGTGTATGAAAGAAAAAATAACCTGAAAAACCAAAGGATTTATGCTGAAAACATATGCCGATCAATTGGAGGGAACTCCATTCCTAACTACTATGCTTTTCTCTGTGGTGAACCACAGTCAAAGACCTGAGCCTGGTGGAGGGCTAGCTGCTACACTAGTGCTCGTTTGCCGGGAAGATGGATTGTCAGGAGTCTCACAATATGTTACCTTAGATTGTTTAGATGTCAAGTTTAGATTAGATTAGATATCTATTAAGGCGTCTTGCTTCTCTTTTTTGTGGGGATTTGTTGTAGAAATTGAGGTTTTTGGTGCAAAATTGGCAGAGAGACCTGGCTCATACTCATTTTGCTATTTTCCTTTTTGTTTGTTTCCCTCGTTATTAAATATTTCTTTATTTTTTTATAGGATTTTAAATTTGTGGATTCACACAGAGTCTGGCATATCTGCTGCTGCTTGGGCAGTATAGATAAAGATTTCTAAATAAAATGAACAGATAATTGCATATATTTCATGTGGTGCTGTACCTCCAGATATCAGTCATCTCTGTTGGCACAGGCTCCTCGCTGGTCTCTGTGGGCATCATTGCAAATCCTCCAATGGCATATAGAAATCCTCCCAGTGAGACCAGATTGAGGGAACTGCGCTCCTGAGGAAACTCAGTGAACTCTGACCATCTTAGTATATCAAAACACAAATAAGGAAGTTATTATTGTACTAAATCAAAGACCAAATTTACATATGACTCAGTGCTGCACTGCTATATTATGACCCAACGATGAACTATTGAGTCACTTGACTACTGTGCACAGCTGTGTTGTCTCATAAAGATAGCATTGAAACACTCCTTCTATTCATAGTTGGAAAGGAACATCGACAATTTGTACCAAAGTAAACAAACAGTACAATTATTCAAATAAGCATAACCTGTGTTGTAGTCTCAGTAGAATATGTGGGAAAGGCTGAACCAAATAGTATATAATGGACATCAACTTTTTAAATTGTTCGAATACATAACAAAATGGTTTATGGTGGGGGAAAAACTAAATAGATGAACTAAGAAATGAAAAACCTATAATTCTCAGTAATTTAAGGTGATGCAAAGTGTACTTCTCTCACTTGTTGGTGGTGATGTCATAGACCTCCACAGAGCTGGTGAGGCCTGAGTCCGTTACACCAGTAACAACATAGATCTGATCCTCATGAACTGTGACTCCAAACAGAGCACGGGCTGTGTTCAGGGGGGCCAGGTCCTTCCACTCAAACTTTGTGGGGTTGTACATGCACACTCTCCTCATACACTTCCTGTTTGGTTGAAAAAGGTTTGGTGAATTAAAATCCAAGATATTTTGTAAATGCAAAATGTAAAATTATACACAGAGTTACACACTTGCTCTCAGACTTCCCTCCGATCACATACACCTGACCATTGTGTGAGACGGTGCCGTGTCCATAGACTTTGTAAGGAAGTGGATCAGACTCGCCCCATTTAAAAGACCTAGGATATTAATAAGAACATGAGTTATTGTTACATATTACTATGCTTTATTATTTAGAATATATTTGAACACAAATACATCATAAGTCAGGGAAACATGTAATCTACAATAATTTTGTGTTGCCTCATAAAGATGTTATATTATAGTAAATGGATTAATGCATAAATTAAGTGCATACAGATGGTAAAAGTTTGCAACTAAGTTCTTTCTATGTCTGCATGGGTTACTTGGATAATCTGGTTTCCTTGCATTAACTTAAATATGTGTCACATGTCACGCAATATCGTGTATTGAGTTTGCAATTAATATTTAATTGAGTTTTCACGCATTCAGATAATTGCAAATTTGTTGTACGTTGAAAGCGTGCATCTGTTTATTTGAACCATTACATATTACAAAATATCCGTGTCCAACCCTAAACCATACATAGCAAAAGAAAGTTTAATTCTGTCTAAAGTTTTTAGAGTGAAAACTTGACAGAATTCCACCTTCTTTTGCTATGGACCCAACTGGATGACTGGATGACCCAAAACAATATTTTGTTCTTATTTCAGTGCATACTGCTTACTGTCTGTCATAGATCATGACTGAATCCAGCACATGCTCTCCATCCTTCAGTTCTTTGCCTCCAACCACAAAGATAGAGTTTTCAGCGTCCGTCATCCCAAACAGGCACCGCGGGTTGGGCTGTGAGGGCATCCCCAGCCACTCTGAACTGACTGGATCTAACTGAGAAACAAAGACAAGCCTAATAAAAACACCATTAAATGACAATGTAATGTAATGGTTAATAATACTTTACTTGTAGGAAGTATGAGCTGAACTGTTCATCCTTGTCCTCTTCATTGAAAATTAGCCCACCCACAACAAATATCTGGTTCTGCTTGGTCACCAGGCTACAGTGATTCTTGGGAATTTCTGTGGACTCTGAAACCACAAAACACTCATTTCCAACCGGGTCGTACGCCACTGCCCCCGTGTCGCTGATCATGAGTACAAGCTCCAGCTCGAACATCCCAAATCGAGGGTTGTTGTTGAGGATCCCAGGTAGGTACCCCTCTTCATCGTCTTCCTCATCTTCTTCCCCTGTTGCCCCCTGAGAATTGTTCTTTTGGGGTTTTGGCAATCGTCCCTTATGTGCATCTTTGATAAGCTCTAGATCCTTCTTCATCTCTTGACTGAAGCGAATATATTGATGTTTTTCCACTTTTTCCTTGACGTATTCCAGAGGTATGAGCCTGAATCGGACACAGTGGAGCAGCTCCGGTAGATCTTTGAGGCGGTTGTTCTCGTCATGTTTGATCCAGTCAATGAGGGATTCGAACACAATCTCTTCCCTGTCCACATTCAGGGCATCTGATGTAATTAGGATGGCCAGCTCACTCGGGCTGAGCTGCATGAAGTCCTGGTCCCTCACTACGACTTGGTAACGCTCGCATATAAATTCCCTTGCACCCAGAGTCAGCCTGGGACAGTCCAGAAGCAACCCCAACCTGAAGATAGCCAAGCAATTCCCAAGTACTAGCTTCTCTTGAAGGTAGGACACACAGACTGAAAATATGGATG
The DNA here is from genome assembly GCF_026437365.1 of Eucyclogobius newberryi. Taxonomy (NCBI): domain Eukaryota; kingdom Metazoa; phylum Chordata; class Actinopteri; order Gobiiformes; family Gobiidae; genus Eucyclogobius; species Eucyclogobius newberryi. Next base: position 17,165,955 of record NW_027315746.1, read on the forward strand.
GTATTTGGTACATGTTTGCTACCATGAAGATATCCTGGACATTCTGCTCTGTTAGATTGATATCAGAAGTGTATAAATACCTTAAAATCATTCCCAGAATCCCAGGTTCTACATCTTTGAGGACAATCTCACGCTTCTTGCTTTCTTCTAGCTCAGACAGGAACATAGCTTTGAAGAATGGGCTACTTGCTGCCAGGACCAGGCGGTGACAGGGGAACTCCTTGTCCTGCACCTTGAGGACACAATCCACAAATTTCTCATTCTCCAGGAGGTCACAAAGTCCATCTTGAAGTAGAGTCTGTTGGTACATGCGAGGCTGCTCCACTGGATCTATAGTCATGGCAGCCATTTTGTCCCGTTGGTCTTGGTGACAGGGAAGAGAGGAGGCTCAGAGGGGCGTCCTATCTCTTGCTCGCGCTCCATAATAGAGAAAGACTGGTACCAGGGTTGGATCAGGTTCCTGGGGGTGGAGTGGACCTCATGGATAGGAGCAGCTGTCTCGGGCTGTCACTCAATGTGTTAGTCAAAGGTATTTATAGATGAGGAATCCATTTTGGCAACAGGGAAAACTTACCAAATGAACTTAACAGCTGATAGGAGCAATGACAACATGATGAAAATATATATTGTGCGTTATAAAGTGACGCGCTTCAATCAGGAAAAAATAAAGCACACATTTATTCAAGATAGAACATTACACAATTGTAAAGACTCTTTATAAAAGCACCCCTACTTATTTTCTTCTTTTCAGAATTCTGCTTGAATACAATTCTTTGGAAATGGAAGTGTCATTAACAACCAATAAAAGATGTATAAGTTTGAAGATATTTATACTGATGTGAAATATAGATGGCGGCTTTTTGTTTATAATAGACTATACCTTTGTCAATCAATTAATTAATTAATCAATGTTAATTTATTTTTTAAATGTCTTACTTTTATATAAAATGAAGATGAAAATAAGGGGAATTTATTGATACAAATCCAAAAACGAAAGTTGGAAAATCAAACGAGTAGTAATGTTAAATAAAGATCTTTACAGTACAGTGTTGTTGTTTCGAAATTGGTCAATATGTGGCCATGTGATCCAGATTTCCAAAGCTTTTTTTGTCTGTCTTTGTCATGCCCAGTTAAAGGCTTATGATGCCGGCGAGTATTTATGACTGAATATCTGCCCGCATGCTATTTTCTAAATATGTTACATGGATTTCCTAAAGATATTATGCACACCTAATGAATGTGTAACTTCATTACATTAAAATAATTATGTGTGTGTCGCTCTATGTATTACTAACCCATAATGTCATGACCCGGTAACTGATGTTTTGACTCCAAAACCAGACCTGTGCCATTTGTAGAGACTGCTGAGAAGAGATTCTGTCACGCACTGTCTTTGTGGTCAGCCTTTGCCATCCACAGACTGTACAGGGCTGAACAGTCTATAGCGCCATCTAGTGACGGTCTGAAAGGAAATATATACGGCCTTTTCGCCGTCTGGTGGTGAAGCTGTAGCAGCCTTATCCCTGCTGTGGCCCAAACTTCTAACTATCTATAAAGAACACAGAAGACCCAGTTCTAATTAGAGCTTTATTTCAAGCCAAACAAGAAACATATTTGGATTTAAAGTTGTAATACTCAAAAAGTCATTGCATTTATTGTCCCAAACACCTGGCAGGTCAGAGCGACCTGGTCTATAATCTGCTGTTACATCAGCATCCTCTGTTAGTTGCCACACTGTAAACCTGTTGCATACAGTACTTTACATCAGGAGTAGAACTATACTGTAATTGTAAAACATTATATCTTCGCTCAAGGACAAATACAAAAAGTTCATTTTTAAGCAAAATGGAGACACTCCAGGGCACCCTTATCTTGGATTCAAGTTTAGGTTTAGTTAAAAATTGTCACCTTTAGAATTCTTTTTAGAGTAGTTTCAAAGACACTATGAATTAAATAATATGTTAAAATAACAGTGTAGACCTGAAAACACAGGACAAAGCCGAACACACATATTCCTATTTCCCTTGAGGTTTCAGCCCTATCATCATATTTGCTATAAATTATTTTATATTCTTTATACATTCTTTTATATTCACAACAATCTTTTGTTTAGTTAAAATTAACTACAAATGCACCGTCGGTGGGTTTGTGACAGCTCGTCTACAGCAAATGCACTTGAGGATCGCTCACTGCCCCATACATCAACATACATTACCTGTCCTCTTATTGATAAATGTAAAACACAGGCCGTGAATAGCACATGTTCAAAGCAGCTGTGACAGTGAATGTTTGTGTCCAACATTATTGTTATTATTCAGATTTTTCTTTGGCCTCTGCCGGCTTCTCTGGCTCTGGCTCTGGCTCCTCCAGTAAGGCTGTCTCTCTCTCTCTCTCCTTTATTAGCTGCACACCACAGTAGGTCACCATCAACACAGACAAAGTGGACAGAGGGAAACCTGGGAATAAACACAAGAAATGTGATCATTTAACTGAATTTCCTTTAATTTAGAGTCTTTAATGCATCACTGTCATTACCTTTGAAAATCAACCTTTTTGCCACAAGTTTGGCAAACTCCAGGCTGTTGAGGGAGAGGACATTGTAGAGAATGATGGTCCAGAAGTTGGCAGCATTGAACACACCCCTGATCCTGCGCGACATTGCGTCGCCCATAAACCGCTTGACAAAATAAGACAAAAATAATTAACCCAGGCAAAAACATTGAAACATTAAAACATGTATGTAAATATATATACAAGTTACCTCCATGGTAGAAAATGGAGGGAGAGAGAACAATTTAGCCACCCACAGCTCAAAGTTTAGCCCAAAGCAGTTGAAGAAAGACCAGAGGTAGACCAGCTGACAGGGCCCAAGCCACAAAGTAGTGATGAAAAATGTGCAGAAAGTAGCCAGAAGCTCCTTGAAGATTTTATCATGATCTCCACCAATGTAGTCATAAACATACCTACGAAACATCCACATATTGAACCTTTGACTCACAAAGTGTGACGTGTTTCATGCTACTTTAACACTCACTTGCAGAGCCAATCATTGATGCCTCTGTCAAAGTGCCTGTGGGAAAAGATGTTTAACAGATCATTATGCTCCGTTTGAATACAGATTACATAATACATATAGAGGATACTTACGTCTCAGCAAAAACATAGAGCATGGTGATACATTTGGGGGGCTGAGGAGGGTCCAGATGGTCCAGAGTGGCCACAGTGTTAATGACACCAAACATGACAGCAGCTTTGATCCAGTCGTACACCAGGTTAGAGTACGCCAGACCAGCTGGAAGGATCATTGCAAATTGCATTAAGAAATAGTCTAAGATCATAAAGGATCATACAACAACATTTTCTACTCACCCAGACACCAGTCCGAAAGCTTTCCAACCAGTTTCATGTCACTAGGGATTGTCAAAATGTACAGATAATGAAAGAAGACATCCACCACCAGAATGATACTGAGGTGCAGCAAAGCTTTACTGGTGATGTTCCACATCTCCCTCTCCTTACGGCTCAGCTTAATGTTGGTGGCCTGTGTATTATTAAAATATCATAAAGCATATTTGCATTTATACTGATACAGTCAGAGGTATGTTAGTTTAATTGTTCTTCTCCACCTCACCTGTGCATGATACTGGTCAAATGTCATAATGGGTCCAAAGAAGAAGAAGGGGAGGTAGAAGTTGTATTTAAATAAATCACAGAAAGTGTAGTTGCTGTCCTTCTTCTCACAGTTTTCCAGCGCAAAGCTCATACAGCGCATGATACTAAAGCCAATGCCCCCATAAAACAGGACATCCTGCAAGTCGAAGCTGCCTGTCACAAGAGATTCCTAGAACAGACCCAAAAAAGTTCACAAAATGAGTATATTCAATACATTATAATGAAATAAGTTGAATAGCCTTTGGCAAAAGGAACATAAATGTAATTGATGATATTAATAATCCCAGTTGTGATGTGACAGGGTTTCTGGAAATTGTTGAAATGTGACACTTACAGACTTGTGGAGTTTCAGTGGTTTCCAGTCATTAGTCATTACTACCTATTATTGTTCTTGTATTAAATGTAAATGCTTCTTCTGTCTACTCACCTGCCAGGAGTTATACGGCTCTAACCTAATGGAAGCCAAAGTGGTCAGGCCTGTAGCAAACACCAGCCACTTCTGTTTGACCAAAGCAACGCTGTAAAGCACCAAGCAGTGGGACAGCACCAAGGCCAGGTAGGTCCATCCCATCGTCACTAACACAGCTAGAGCTCCATACAGACCAAAGATCAAGGATCTGTGCTGTGGACAAAGAGAAACCAGCGTCAGCTCACTGTGCAGACATAATTAAGTGTACAAATGTGTCTTTTATAACAATTAGACACACAACTATGACAAGAAGTTAGATGGACATTTAAAAATGAACAAATAACAGGATATGATTTAAATATGAACAAATGGTATGAATGCAGACTATGCATGCATTACATGCATGTTTTATTGTTACCTTACATCCATCTATACCAATCTTCATAGTATACATGAAATAAGACAAAAAATACATTTAAAACATGGTTAATTGTTTTAAATATCTAACATACATTGACACACACATAACTAACTCACAATACATATTTAACATATGTATACATCTGAAACAGAATATAAACATATGAAAACACAGGCCATGCTAAATTTATAAACGTGTACATTAATTTGGTGGGTCACTTTTAATGATGATTTGCAAATAAACCATCTCAACACCAACAAAGTGAGAGCTCACAATTAATATAAATACTTGCACGCACCTTTGGAGCCATAATAGTGAAGATTTTGGCAAAGATCACATGACCAGTGAGAGCAAAGAGTATATGGTTGCGGAATGTAGTGAACCACATCATCCACTCGAAGTCTGCTGCATCCTGTGAAGAACCATCAGCATCATCACAGAATGAAGTCTCATGTTACAAAAGACTTAATATGTAATCAGGACATAAAGGAGGCCTACCATCTTCCTGCCAAAATAATGCCATCCTGGCTGTACACTGTCTTTGAAGGCCTTTCTGTTTACATTCTCTGAACAGAAAAGAGGGCAGAGGTCACAAAACAATAGGGTCCTGTGTGATGAGTGCCCTTGTGCACAAAATCACATAATGTGATTGATGGGTTTTTCATGTAATGATTTTGGCGCTGGGCCTTTTGGTATTATATAATGCACTCTGTCTGTTTTGGTTGTCACCTTTTCTCATTGTGTCATCATAATCTCTGTCAGAGTTTAACTCACCATTGGGGCAGTATAAAATGTGAACTACCGTACTGTGAATTTTATTGTTATATTTTCAATAAAAAAGCATTAAGACATTCATGATGGAGACGAAAAACACACAGAATGTATTTGGATGCTGTGAGAGTTGGCTATTTAAAGGGGTGCTTTAAATGTGAATTTGGTGGCAAACCAGATCCCACACCAAAAATATAATAGTGCAGACAAACTGACTAAAAAGATAAGTGCAACAACAGAGGCTGAAGTCTTAGCGTTACCATTTTAGGAGGTAAAAAGGCGGACAAGGGGGAGAGAGAGTTTATGGTGCAAAACAGTGAATAACAATACGCCTCAGTGAGTGACAGCTTGTGCCACTCTCAGGGTTACACTCAGACCACTCAAAATAAGATGTACATTTCTGATTGGAACTTTAATTAGCTCAGTATGTCACCATAACACATCCACCGGGAAAGTTATTAAAATAATAGCGTCTATAAACGTCTCTGACATTAACAGAAGACTAAAGAGATGTGGGGGGGGGGGGCTGTACATACAAGCTGTTGTATGTACACTGTATGTGCTTTAAATATTTCACTCACCACTTGAAGCATCAAGTATCCAACTGCCTGCCCATATCAAGGCCCCGGCCAGCACTGTAGTGTAGAGATATAGTTCATATCTGGGGAGGGCAGCCTTGATCCCCATGGTGTCTCTGCAGGAGTGAATGAGTTAAGACTTCACGCCTCACTATAGTCTATAAGAGCACACAAAGTTTCCTCCACTAAGGACAGAATGTGTGAGACTAGACTGTTAAAGACAAAATGCTTAAGTGTTAAATAGTCAAGCATTGCTGTACCATGAAACACTGACTACATCGGTTTGAAAACGTGTGTCAATTTTTTAAAAGTTTTTAATATTATTATTTAATTTTACTTTACTAGTTTGGGTAAAACAAAGACTTTAAATTCATTACTCAACCTAAAGCTGTTTAATAGCAACAGAGCTTATATTTTTAAATATTCTGTTCAAAGTGACAGTGATTTTGGGAGCTGACATTTTACCTTAAGCTAAGCATATTAGACAGACATGGACTTAAATAGGGCTAGAGAAGAGTGGCTCCTCAGAATCAGCCTCGTCAGCTGCGCAACTCTACCCCTCCTTCCTATTATAGCTCTCACAGTTGGTCCTGCTGTACAGCGCAGCTGCAGTGCTATGTGATCTATGTGAGAGGCGCTGGGGACTCACTTCAAGAATAATTAGCCCTGATTGTATGGCCACGTATGGCGTCCAAAACAATTTGCTATTACAGAATATACTTCTTATCACGCGACATAAAGTTTGTTGTGGGGCGCTTTAACTTCAGTGTTGGATCAAGACTAAATCCTGTTTGCCCCATGAACGCGCCCTGCATATAAATGTGATTACTTTCCCTCTCCAAGCCCACAGACAAACACACTGAATTTTTATCATTTAACTTTTTAAAAAATAGTCTGTGTTACTAACCTTGCATCGACTTAATTGTTTTGATGGTGCTAGAGGAGTTTGGAGCCCAGTTCTTGAATTAAAAAGAAAAGAAAACCTAAAAGGCTTATGGAAGAAAAGCAGGTTCACTTCATCCGCTTTAAGGGGGCTTGCCGCTGCTGCTCTGCAGCCTGGGCCAGTCAGGATGTTGCGGACTCACGGCAGGAGGAGGAGGTGGGGGATATATATTTATCCTTCACTACAGCTCCGCAATGAGGGGTGGTCCACAGCGCAGTGACAGTGGAGGAAGCTATAGGAGTGGAGCATCAGGAAAATGCGGCATGCTTGTATTTTTTATAAGGGCACCCTAGGCTATAATGTTTGCACCATCACTGTTGATAATAGGCAACACTATGTCTTTGTAAATGATTAGGCAGTGAATAAAATAGGCATACAGTTTGCAGGATATCATCTCATCTCAGTGTGTTTGTAAGGACTATTAGCTGGGAACCCACGCACAGAAGCTCTTTTATAAAAAAAAGAGCAGTCTTTGTGTAGACTGTGTTCTATTGCCACTAGAGGGCGATACTACACAGTGTTAAAAGAAACAGCTTTGCCATCTCCATTGTCGCGCAAAGCGACTGTTCATTCTTGAAAGCAATTCAATTAGACTTTTGTGTCTATAAATGTGCCAAATGATCGTGCATGTTTTTGACTTTCTTTAATTTTTTAAACTGTAAAGATAATTCCTAATTAAATACTATTATACTTGAGGGTAGGTCTATAAAAGGTTTTATGTTCTTGACTTTTAATTTCAATTATGCACAAACAAGCTTAAAAAATTTTATCTTCAATGCAAAAAAAAAAAAAGCTACTGTGAATACTTCCATAAACTTGGCACCTGCTGTTATTTCCATTATGGCACAGTTTGACTCAAAGTGAAACATAAAAAGTATATATTTTATTGCTTGCTGTTACTGAAGGCTTCTAGAGAACAATATTTATTATGTCGAATGCTGCTCAAATCTTATGAATCAAAATCATGTCAGGCAGTAGGGTACACATTTATATAAAGTTATTTTTGGCCAGTAATGACCCAAAGTTGTAAAACAAAAGGATATGTTTAAATAAACGTTGCAATTCATATCATGATTTTGAAAAAATAATACGTCTACATTATTCTTGTGAATGGTGTTGTATTTATTTGTGTTTTGATGTTCATACACTTTTGTTTTTGGATTAATTTACAAGAATCACCCACTATAAGTGTTATTTAACAAGTTCTAAGTTGAGTTCTTGCATGTTTTGGGGTTTTCAGGTTTGAACCATGGTTTGAACATCTCTGACTTCCTGTAGTTTAGAGTCGTTTTCAGGCACAGTCGTACATTTGGATCATCTGAGCTTCACAGCTAACACTAACTTGCTATCAAGGCTAGTTGCTAACTTTAGCTAAGGGTTGATGCATCGTAGTTTATTCTTTAAGTTGTTTGTTACAGTAATAGAGTCGTTTGCATGTTAGGGAGTTTATTAGGGGCCATAAATGACACTCCCTGCCTGGCTTCCACACAGCACGGTGCTCGCTGTCAGGCTCAGCCCGCTGCCACAACATTGCGCCCCGGACTCACGGTGACGCACGGCGCTAGCTCCGAGCTCCGCGTCTTTAACCAAGCTAACATTAGCACAGAAGAAGGCGCGCTAGCACGGATTCGCTCTGGGACACAAAGCCGCAAAATCACCCGCCTAAATGGACCACATGTCCATAATAACCCAGGTTTCCAACCCGAAGGAGGAGGAAATATTAGCTTTTAATCAAGATAAAGGTAAGAATAAACTCATTGGATACTAGTTTGCCACTGGTAGCGTGCTACTCACTTTCTCCTCTACCACTAGCTTACGTTTGTTAACGTTAGCTCTATTTTGAACCAGAGATTGCGCCACTGTCGTTTAAAAGCACGAAACAGCGCAAAGACATAGTTTATAGACTTTGGAGAGCAACAAGTTTGTATGAGCGGCGCTTTGAGGACTGTGCTTATGAAAATACATCAGTTTGCAGGGCGCAGGCTGCTGGAGGAAAGGCGCGTTGTATCGTTTTTTGTTTTAAATGGTGAACAGTTTCTTCAGTTTGGTCAACAAACTTTGTCGGACGATTGCTTTATCGACCAGACTGAATGTGTCTGATCAATTAGCACGAGGTGCGAATTGCGCTGTCAAATCCACTGCTATTGTTGGATTCTTGAGAATCATTTTAGCTGAGTTTGGAGAAGTTCATGTTGGCCCCACATAATCTGGACTATATAGTGGCATAACGAATGACATTATTGCTCATTGTCTTGTCATTAGCAGATACAATGAATTAAACTACTGATTTATAAAGAGCTTCTCAAGATTATGTACAGGCAAATTGCATGCCATTACATTTTTAAAAAATATTATAATCGCCATAAGTCTCCAAAAAATGGACAACCTGTGGGAAAACCTGATTTTATATTAATTTACGAAATACTAGAATGTGCTCATTTGTCATGTTTTAATTAAACCAAAACTCTTATGATGAATATAGATATAATTAATGGTCACCCATTAGACTTTGTTGTGACTGTTGATGGTTTGTTTCACTAGTCACCTGAACACTGCTCTGGAGGAGTCAGAACTTCAGATGTCCATGACATTGCTCTGTGGCCCCAGAAACCTGGAACTGTATCAGAGTCAAATATTACTCAACTCTGAGTCCATTAGTAATATGAGCGCTCCAAGCACAACAATACATTTGCCTCTGAGCATCAAATACTATCACCCTGTATGCCCTGTGTTCTGTTAAACTTTGAAAGGTGCAGGTTGTGATTGACATGAACAGAAACCTCAACCTAACAAGACATGAGGAGTGGCATTAATGTTATGGATACTAATCATCGGATGAATTTTCCCATGATACTCCCGAACTCTTGTTATGCTTCATATTTATTTTTCTGTCTGCAAAAAATACTAACATTTGATTTTGAACCTTCTTCAGATCAGTGCCTAGATGCACTGCATTAGCACTGCACTAAAGAATGCCCTGATTTGCATTTATCTTTGATAATCTCAAGAGTTAAATCAGGCTTCAGGCAGATCACACGGATTACAATCTGCTTGCACGAATCAAGCGGATTATGCAGGATTACAGTAATTACTACAGTATTGCTTACTTGACTAAGACACAATATTACTGGACTTTAATGGCTCCATTGTCAATCTCATGAATCTTTCTAGCATCCCAGAGCTGTAAGTTATTAACGGTTCCTGTCACTTGAGTGATACTTAATGTTTTGCTCTTGTCTTGGGGTTTCTTGTTTTGCTCCTTTTGTGAGAAACCTGTTAGGAGATTGACAGGTGATGGTCCCTTGGTTGACCAGGCTCCAGTTTGTCTGGACAGAGTCTGACCACCTTTACTCAGTGTGGCTCAGGCTGTGGCCTTACGACATGTGTCTCCTGTTTGAACTCTGTTTTTGCTGCCAAGCTTCTGCCTAAATATAGAGCCTCTGGCCTGTGGTCCAAAGCACCACAGTCCTCACAATCAGTATAACTTCACACATGACAACAATAACTATTATTTCACCGCTGCTCAAATTCTTAGTGGAGATGATGAGTCACAGGTTATTCAAAATAAAGTACAACTGGAAACTATTTAGAATTCTGTATGTAGCTGTCTCATAATAAACTCGGAAAGAATATGATTGTGGATAGGGCTGCATAATATTGGAATAAAAACATAATATCTATTGTTTAAGTCTTAATTGAAATCACAATTATTCACACAATTACTTGCTTGGAGAGAAGGGGGGGATGAAATGTAAGTGGATGATATCCCAGAGAAATGGACTGTTGTAAACCTGCACTACAAGTTAATAGAGTGATTACTTGATTACACAATTTTTGTTATTAGCGCAATTATCACAATTTTAAATTAAATTGTATAATTGCACAGCCCTTATTGTACAGTCTGAAGCCAAATGTATCGGTCCCTGTTAGAAGTCTATTTTTATCCCGACATTCTATATGTAGATGCCTTTGTGTTTGAGGGGCGGCACTGTCACACAAACACATCGCTTACACTACTGGGCAGTAGGTTAATGGTCAAAACAGTGGCACAAACCGTTGTAAAATACCATCTGTAAAATATTTAGTTTGAACATTAAAGTTAATGCTTCAGATTTTCAGGTCTGTAGGCGAGTCAGAGTGCTATGGGACCAGAAGAGCAATTAATACTGTGAACTCAAGACTATGGAGTCTCTCTTTGACTTCTCTTTACTACTACCAAATTAATTCACTCATGAAACAAGCTCACAGAAGCATCTTTGAACACAAAAAAGTAAAGTTTTTTTAAATTAATGCAGAAAAGCAGACTAGTTTCCTAAAAGTTGTACAAACTCAGTCACTGCCTTCTCTGTTTTGCTGTTGCCCAAATAAATCCATATCCCAATAAAATTAATAGTTGACCAAGAAAAAATCTGGTTACTTCTGATTAAGAAACTTGGCTCTTACAGCCCCTGTTCCATTTGCTCCTTTTGATGGGGGTTTGTTTTTAAAAGGTAAAGAGGGCAACAGTAATGAGCTGATTTGATTTTTGAGTCCGTCTGATTGGATTTCTTTTGTACCTGCAGCTCGTTTGTGTCCATTTGACCGTTTAAAACTTTTGTTTACTTTTTGTTGGCCTACTTTTCTCTGTGTGCTCCTGAATAAGCTGCACATGCTTTGTTTAGTCGTTTAATTCGTCAGTCCCTCATCTCTGTCATTACCTCAGAGCTCCTCACATACGTCAGGACGTTGAAGTGAAATGCATGAAAGCAGATGTTGAACCACATCTAAACTGAAGTGTTGACTCGTATTCCCTGCACTCAAGTTTCTGTTGCTCACGGTTCCTTTTGCCTGCACAGAGCTGGGAAAGAAAGCCTTTGTCCACTCGGGTCCTTTTGCTTGAAACATGCTTCTGAAAGACTGCAAATTAACTGAGTTCTTGACATTAAATGCCTTCAAATCTAAGTTGACTGCATTAGATGCTTCATCAATCACCTGAAAATGTTTTTCATAACCTGTTAATCTCAATGGGACTCTCCTGGTTAAATGTTCAATACAAACAAAACAAACCCAAGCTAACAAGCATTTGTTCAGCGTGAAATGGGGGATGAGAGAGAGGGGAGGACATGCAGCTGATTGTCAGAGCTGGGATTCAAACTCACGACACTGTGGCCGGATGCACAGAGAGCCTGGCATGTGTGCTGCAGTCTTAACCACTCAGCCACCGAACGGCACTCGAAAAAGATTTTTAAAACAAGCTTGTAACAAATGTTATGTCGGCTGGCTACTTTCCAAATCTATCTGTTCTTGTGGCAGTACCTGAGTGCATGAAAGAGAGGGAAAGGCCTAAAAAGGACAGAGTTTACTTCTTCTTTTTTGGTGTTTTATGGCGATTGGTATCCAAGTGTGACATTACCGCCAGACTTTATTATTTAGACTTGATTCTTTTTGTGCCCATTTGTGTACTTGCCCTTTTACAGTTCTCTTTGTAAGCAGTCACATGACAAGTTGCTGTTCCTCATTGATGACATAAGATGAAGCATGTGATTGACAAGTGGATCTGTCTTCTTAAGACAAACATTTCAAACTGTTTTGATACTAAAGAACACACTTGATACCAATAACACAGTGAAGCTAAAACTTTACACAATAGAAAGTCATTTTCAGCACAAAATAATACAATAGTATCGTGCTCTTATTCTGAACATTGCAAACTTCTTATTTATGTCATTTTCTTTAGTATTAAAACATGTTCAGTTGATTATCTAGTTTTGATTCTTGTTTTAGTATCAATTAGTACCTGCTTTTCAACTTTTTTGACAACTCTATAGTGCTCCGTTAGACTATTGGTACAACTGTTTTATCAATGTCACTTTATTTTTTCTTAAGGAACTATATTTGTGCACACATGGACATAACAGTCTTGCATAGAGCACATTATAGATGTATTAATCAGCCGTTTTATGCGTTCAGAATGAAGCTGGATGTGTCCTTTGTTCTGATCGAGAGTAGTAGCACTACCACAATGAGTAGAACTTTAAGTGAGTTATTCTCACATTAAACGATGTTTACTTTGAAGACACTTGAGGTGGGACGCTCCTCTCACCCTGTCTCTGCACAGTGGGGGTGTCTGTCTGTGGACACACATAAGAAATATGGACTTTAAGTTAAACCAGACCGTGTCAAATTTCACTGCACTGTTAAACAGAGCCTGTTACAAGTAAACCGTTTATAGGACTACAGCGATACAGTGATTCTCTTAGAAAATTAAATCATAACTATTATTCTCTTTTGGGTGGACAATTACAATTTCACATTCAAGTTCAGTATTGGTAATTAACAAAGATCATTCTTATTAGCTTGAAAATAAACTGTGCCTTTAGGCATCTAAAATATACAATTAAGTGGTTATAAAAATATTTGAGCCTTCACTCTGCATCACCAGCTGTAAACCTCGCTGCACCACTGAGAAGAGGTCCAAACGGATCAATACCCACACACTAATCCATTTTAAAACTTGTGTTGAAACTAGATTGTTTTTATACAGAAAAAACTAAGTTGGACCTTTCCTGAATAGTCTAGAAAAGCTTTGATCTATAATACAAGACCACATAGTGGTATTAAAGAAAGTTCTATTGTTTTGTATTGTAAGTGTTGTGGCATTAAAATTGTTATACCGATAGATCCATTTCCTTATCATTCCTTATTATGACTGAACACTGAAGTTACAACCTCCATTTCTAACTGGATAGAAGTATGAGTGCTTTCAGTGGAGATTTGTGTTTTTTCTGACTCTAAATTACAAACAATCTTATACAATTTTATAAATCAGTTCTTAATTGTGCGACTGAGCACACTGAAGCTGCAGAGACACATGACAGAATCCACATCTCTGCTTGGCCACACTTTGAAAGCATTCTTGGTGTAGAAGGCCAGAGGGACGAGTGGGTAGAGAGGAATGCACCCTTGTATAGCCTCGGCTGAGACGCGGGGCCTCCTCCTTCCCCTCGTGCATGTCCAGGCTGCTTCAGTCACTCACCTGCCAGCTCAAAGTTGGGAGGGAATAAAGCACACTTTCAAAATGGAGACTTGTGGGCCAATCCACTCACAGGAAGACAAGAGGTGGAGCCTGCAGCTCTCAACTTGTCACTATTAATAAAAGTCTTATTTAGGCCCCACGCCTTAGTTGTGGTATGAGAACTGAGCTGAACAGTGACTGAAGGCTTTTCTGATCAATGCTTCTGCCAAACCTCAACCTCACGACAACGTGCAACATGTTTCAAGAGTGACTCGTAGAAAGGGTCAAATGAGTATGAGAGTACTGATTGTAATGTTCCCCTCCTGAAAAGTCATTCATTTCAAGGTTTTAGACATGATGAAAAGTTGAATTGACACATTCTGCAAGTTTACACATTAACTTTACAGCTATTTCCCGTCTTTTATTTCGACAGCATCCCAGTCAAAAAGCAGCCAGAAAAAGCAGAGAAATCGGAGCATCTTCAGCACATTATTTTGCTGCTTCCGAAGTTACAATGTTGAGCCACCAGCCTCCAACTCCAACACCAGCGCCCTGCCTCCACCGGCTGAGGAGAACCGATCCCCTCCCAAGGTGCGCTGCCTGTACAAGCCCCTCCTCTGAGTCTGGACATTATTGAACCTCCTTTTGTCTGTTTTTGTGTTATTGACTTGAACCTCCTTTTTGTGTTTAGTGTTTAGATAGTTCTTCCTCCTCACCTTGTTTTTGTGTGTGCGTGTCTATCTCTTTGTGTTGTAGTGTGACCAGGTCGAGGTCATCCCTGTCCCTAGTGTATGTATTGGCTCTCTTCCATTTCCTGTGCATGGGGCTGAGTGTTTTGGTGCTGGCACTTCTTGCTTTTGTGGGCTCCCCCTCAAGGGGGCTTCACTGATACACACTCTAGTCCACTTGGGGGGGATTGTTGTGTTGGGTGCAAAGAGGGTCTAAAGCACCTTTTGTGTTCAGCTCTGTCTGCACGGGCGACATGCGGTGCTCTGTGTCAACTTATATCAGCAATAATGACCCACAAATTGTACACGGTTATTATTTAAAACGGTGTATATTTGAGTGAAATTAGGTTTAAAAACACAATATACCGGTACAATTCAAATGAACAACATTAAACCTAATTTAACACTTTTTTCAAGTGTGATTATTTTTGGAGGTCTCGGCTTGAAAAGTTTATGACCCCTGATGTAAAAAGACGTATTTCTAATTAAAGTAAATTAAATTAAATTAAAGTACATAATGCCATTTGAGCACAATTTCCGCCTTGACACAGCTTGGTGCGTTGCTGCTCGAGGGCGGGGCCGTCCTTAATGAGGCTGCTGGTGACGAGCTGCGGTGGTGTTCAGTTTAATGATTGAGGAAGCCGTGAAATGGAATGCACTAAACTCATCCCTCCCGCAACTTTGCACAACATTTTGAATAATGTCTTGAAAGATTCTTCATCTTTTATTTATCTCTGTGTAACTGTAGCTCTGGTCTATTTCTACTGCTCGCTATTAAATCTGTCTCTTTGGCTGTCCCTGAACGCCTCACCTTCCGCTTCATTCACTTTGTTGATTTGTCATATCTTTGTAGCAGCCAGCCAAATACCTCCTGCCAGAGATGATCATTTCTGATTACGGCAGAAAATGTGTTGTAATTGACCTGGATGAAACCCTCGTCCACAGCTCGTTTAAGGTAAGAAAGGGCTCCTTAAATATGATTGGTTATTGTGATAAAAAGGGTTGACAATTACTGTTTGTTGGCGATTACCATGATGATGCAAAATATACCACAAAGATAATTGCTGTTTTACCACCAGATTCTGCAAAAAAGGATGTTATGATATTCTTGTCCATATTATACATATTAACAGCAGTTTTAATAATTATCGTGATATTATCTTGAATGACAATTATACTGGCCACAATATTTCAGTGTTCTTTGTCCAGTGCTGACATGATCAAAGTGTACCACGCAATGTGACTGGATTTCAGCCTAAATATAAGTGTTTTTGATGAGAGAAAAACTAAAACATTTTGCGTACTAACTATTTGGCCATTGTTTTTGTCTTTTTTCAGCCTATAAGCAATGCAGACTTCATTGTTCCAGTGGAGATTGACGGTATCGTTCATCAGGTTTGTCACATCGTATTGAGACTATTTTACTAGTGTCTCAACTACATGCTTTGTACTGATTGTGAAGCACTTTGTATTGAGCTGTACAAATAAATTTTGCTTGCTTGCTACATCTACAGGATTTCTGAGGAACAGAAGATGGAGGCGGTGATCCAGTTCAAGTAATCCAGGATAGGCTGTGTGTCCCTGGTTTAGCCTATTCACGATTACTTGCACTGGATGGCAGCCACTGATTCTGCATGGGCGAGGAAAATGCTTATGATCTTATGTTTTTACTACTGTTGTTGTGCCGGTCGCTCGATATAATTTAAATAAACATTACTTGGAGGTAATTGGTTGTACACCAAAATAGTATAGTTGATTTAAATGATGTTTTGCAGGTTTATGTGCTGAAAAGGCCCCATGTCGATGAGTTTCTTCAAAAGATGGGGGAGCTTTTCGAGTGCGTGCTGTTTACAGCCAGCCTCGCGAAGGTACGCTTCAAATAATTTTCACTCTTTTGTCGACTCTGTAATTGTTCTCATTTCACACCACTCTGCTTCACTTCTATGTCTTTTGCATCTTGTACAAAATGCGCGGGTAAGTTTATGAAGGGACGAGTCACTTTCTGTAGTCTTGAAGTAAAGTCTGAAGCAGTTAGTTGTGCTTTTAGTCATAGAGTAGAATATTGTCACTCTTCGGTTCCTCGTTAGTCGAAATGTGTCCACAGCTCTAGACATGATCTGACATTCTTTTAAATGCAGTATGCAGATCCTGTGGCTGACCTGCTGGACCAGTGGGGCGTGTTCAGAGCGCGACTCTTCAGGGAGTCCTGTGTTTTCCACAGAGGCAACTACGTCAAAGACCTCAGCCGGCTCGGACGAGAGCTCAACAACGTCATCATAGTCGACAACTCGCCTGCTTCCTACATATTTCACCCCGAAAATGCTGTGAGTGCGATTTACTCTATTGTTTTGATAATACTTGAAGTCACACCTGAGCCGAGTTGATTGTACTGGCGTTTTGTCAGAAAAAATATGGAAAAGTGGTTCAGTTTTTGATTGATTGGACAATTTTGTTTTGTTGCTAAGAATAATGACTTTCACATTATTTCTAAGGATAATGACGGCCACATGATGAAACAAATCAGAACCTTCCTCCATTCATCATGTAATTAGATGTTTTATTCTCTTTGCGGTTGCCCAGGTCCCGGTGCAGTCCTGGTTTGACGACATCAATGACACAGAGCTCTTGGACCTGCTTCCTTTTTTTGAGGGACTGAGCAAAGAAGAGGAGGTCTATAGCGTCCTGCAGAACCTCAGGAGCAGGTAGCAGGACGGACTCAAGCACCACGGCTGATCTGCTCCCTCTTCCTGTGTCCATCTGTGCCCTCAAACCTACGACACACCTCATGGACTCAGGCAAATCCTCCAAAATGTGCCCCTTTTGTCACTGCCACAAGGGGGAGCCCTGGAGTCTCACTGTGGAACCCCGTCTGCTGAAGACCAGCCTTTGTCTTCTTCTGCCATCAGAGACTCAAACTCCCAGCAGCACGGAACAGAGCATTCTAACTTGAGAATGTTGGTGAAAATCACTAAGAGGATTGAACTCTGGTTTTTATTTCAAACATACAAAGTTTTAGTAACGGGAAGTGCTTGTTTTAAAAACCAAAAAATAAAAACATTTTCGAGAGCTCTTTTGTGATGCTACACAAAAGTCTGACGGATTTTGTCCTCGTTGTTGCTATGCAGGCTGTTTCTGGTGATAGAAAAGACTCCCTTTTCTTACTGAATGAAGTGCCTTGTCTCAAAAGTAGTTTATATGAGGAAGTGTTTTGTACATTGCATATTTCGGTCTTCAGTCTTTTCACAGAAAACGATGCTTTAAAGTGGACACGGATCTATCTTATTTAAAGTTTGGCTTTTGTTTTGTGATCATCAAACGCTGGGTAAACGTCGTCATAGTATTCTTCCCCTCACTTAACCTGTGCCATTATATAGATGTAACTTTGTTCTTTCTGCTTTCATTATTTGTTGGTAAACATATTTTATTTGATTAGGAAATTGATGATATTTGCAATGGCCCGTTTGAGAGTAGTTTTTACATCTCAAAGACCAGAAAAAACTGCCATTAGTCGTCTTCTGTCTTGCATCATTTGTGTTTTATTTTATTTGCCAAATGAGGAAATTATTTTTGTCTTTACAAGGGTTTTAGTTCTGTTATTAGTTAGCATAACATTATTATAGATGTATTATTTTGGTTCATTTGTATGTGTTTGTTACTGTCCTTTTTGGCCCCATGTATTTTCTTTGACAGAGTTGTACATACAGTAGATGCAAAGGCGTCCTAATGTTTAAATTGGTCTCTGACAGTGAATAGATCCAGTGCCATGTTTTTTGTACATCTCATGAGGATATTGTTGAGGGATTTTAACTGAACTGCTCTTCACCTCAGTGCCTGTGTTTGAGAGGAGCCACACCAACCGAATGCTGCAACATAAGCTGCGACCATGGCAATAACACATCTGGATTTACCTCTGTGAGTGTGTTGAGACACGGTTGGGAGCACTTAAATTGGTTAGCATTATGCTTTTGGTTCAAATTCAGTGTTCTTTATGGTATTTTTTTTTAAAACCAATGGTCGGCCAGTGCCTAAATTGACTTGTATTAGTTTTGAGTCTTAATTAGAAAATCTGACGGGGACACAACCGTATTTCAAAATGTATTGGTTTATGTTAAAGCTGCTCTATGTAACGTTTCTGGTGCATGTTTGTCTCCACGGAGATGTTAGTGCTTTGCTTGGTGTTCCACAGTATTGCAATTTTGTGATCTTTCTCTAATTTTATTCAATTGCAGGTGTTTTTATTGCTAGAAAATGCCTTGTAGTTCTTGTTGTGAGCAGGGTCTCCTCACCATGAATACATTTAATGCTGTACTGTGGAACATTCCAGGCAATTCAATCACATTTCCATGGAGACAAGCCGGTGGCAGAACCGCCAGCAGAATTGGCACAATGCTTGATTAACTAAGTATTCTGGTTACTTAAATCTGTGAAACTAAATTATACCTATTTATCGTTTTGGGACGGCCCCAAACCATTTCAGAAATTAGAACACGGTATTTTTTTGCTCTTCACATTGTTTGTTGTGCTCAAGGTGGTTCAGTGCAATGTCTTTTTCTAAAATTAGAGCCTCAGTGGTCTTTGTTTGTACCAGTGGTATTTTTTCTACCCTCTTGTCAGTATTTGCTTCGACATGTTGCATCATAGTCATTTTTTCTGTCTATGTTCCTCCCTCCAGTTTCTCTCTTGCCTTCAGTCAAATCTGAGTCAGGTCTTGTCCTTTCATGGGACGTGCCATGCGTGCCAGCACAAGCATTGTTTTTGTTTCACTCATTTTCACACAACTCATTTGTATTGATTTAACACCAAAGTTAAACACTTAAGTTTGAGGTCATTGTTCTGGGGAAGGTCACTGGTTTTCTTTAACACTTGTCACTTCTTGTTGGCCGCATGTTGTCATCCTGAGCATTCGTTTATTTAGTCTATTTCCATAATAATAAAAAAAAATCTGAATTTGATCCGTTGTCTTGTCTGTTTGGCTAAAGAATCATTACTTCCTGTTAAGAGCATAAAGAACATTTTTAAAGACTTATTTTATCCCAGACTTCTAAAATAAAGCATGTTTTAATCCATTTTGAAATGAGTTTTTCACTCTGACCAGGCATTAAGCTCCTCTTGCCTCGAGTGCTTTGTTTAACCTACTTCTAGTGGCTGCACTGTAATGTGTGCAAAGGGCGTGTCCTTACAAAGTTCACATTAAACATCTAACCACCACCTGTGTTTACAAAATGGTGAGTTGGTTTGGCATTGTTTCACTGTAAATATGAAGTTTAACCATTGTTGGTACAATGGATAATGTATAAATAATGTAAAAATACTTTAAATAATTTTCTAAAGTGAATGGCAATATGACGATCCTGGATAAAACTAGGTCCAGCAATAAACCAGCTTAAAACCAGTGAAATATCAGATGAGAGGGCTCTTAACATTAAGACTTGTCAAAATTGTAGGAGGAAGGGTTTAGGGCAGGGACATTTCTGCTTTCACACCTTCCACAGATCAAGCCACTAGACAAGCAAAAGGAGGAGGAAAATATGTAAATAAACATAACACATCAAACTGGTGCAGTAGGTTGAATATGCCAATATTCATTTATGGAATAAAGCACAGAGCTGATTTTACAAGAAAAATAATCTGAACTCTGAACCCGCATACACAGTACAATGTTTTGATATGTCTGAATTCATTAAAAATCGCATTAAGACTTGGAAAAACCATTAATTGAGAACATGAAATTGTCAGATTGATACAAAGGTTGTAAAAATGTTTTGTTCGATAACATTTTTGCGCCAGAAAAAAAGCTCTGCAGTGCGGCTTGACCGGCATGTCTAGCAACTAGTGAGACAAGCCAATAAATTAAACAAAAAAAAATCAAAACATGAATAAAAACCATGGTGTAGCAGGAAGATGATGTACTCCAGTGACACTAAGCATCAACAACCATGACATGAAGGAAAAGTCCGGCTGATGGAAGGAGGTCCCCGGTCTTGTTCAGCAGAGGAACATGTCTGTAACCTGGGGACAAATTTACTTTAAAATAAGCTTTGCAATAGTTTTCACAAATGTTCTACCTAATTGAGCATACCCATTTGCAGACTGTTGAAGGGAAGCGTGTACTGGCCGACAAATTCATTACCAGAAGTGGAGTCATAGTCCTGCACGAGAAATCTCACCAATGCCAACTCTGGTACATAGACATCGAACTGGAAGTTTTCATTCCACGATGGGTTGAAACCTTTAAAACAACAACATAATTTAGAGTATTACCTCCATTACCTATTTGTATGGATTGATTATTAATGGCTGTGCAAAGTTATATACCGTTGTTTTTAACTACGCGAGTTTCTTTTTCGGCCACATCTGCTGGGACTCCATGGATCTCCACTTTTACTATTGCATCTACAATTGAGGATTTCTTGGTGCTGACTTTTGGAAGCTGCTGCCCTGATATAATCTGGTGATAGAGCAACACAATATGGAAATTAATCCTGTTAAAAAAACAAAACAAAGATCACTCATAAAAGGTTAGGTTTACATAGCAACACTTGCCATGACATGAAGGGTCTTGTGTTGGAGCCACTCTCCTCTCGTCAGGGTGATGGGGTCGAAGTCTGTGGACCCGTCTCTCAAATAGTCCGGTTTCAGGACGTACCCACTCTTCCCATTCACCATAAATCTGCCCTGGTTCACATCCATGTCTTCACACGTTGTCTGGAAGTTTAAGGCAACTGAGGACAAAAACACAAACATGAAAATAAACTAAAATATTTAGCTTCACTCAAATTAAAGGAGCATCATTTGACTTTTCTGGTGGAGGGGCACCTGCTTGTCTCCATGGAGATGATATTTATTGCTTTGCCTTTAACGTCCCACAATAGGAAATGTATCCAACTACATGAATATTTAGGTTTGAGGTTAAGCTCTTAACACAGCACGACACGAGAAATTGGCCCAAAAAGTGTAAACCCAGCTTCAGTCTGTTCAAAAAATCCAGATCGGCCGATATCAGTACTTGAACCGTTATATATCGCCCATCCCTGTTCATGCCGCAATACATATTTCAGGCAAAGCAAAAGCCTCATGGAAACACACCCTCCACAAGTTACAAGTAGTGCTCCTTTGAACAATAAAGTCATACCTATTTGGCAGCCGGCGTTCCACAGCGACACTGGATTATAGTTTGAGGAGTCAGTCCTGGAGCCGGCAGGATAAATGCGGCTCAGTTTGTCCACATTATGACGGATGTAAGCATTGGCTGTAGAAACACGGAATGTTAAAACAGAAATAACTAAGGAATACACTAGTGTTAATGCCAACTATCCTTACCAGACTCTGATGCTAGCTTCATTGCCTTTCCCTCCTTGAAAGACGACATCTCATAGAAGCTCAAGTGGTTTCTCGCATCCTCAAAACCATTGAAGTGCACACTCTTACAGTAGATCACCATGTCAGACAACTCTTTGGCAAGTTTCAACTTCTTTTTATTCTAAACACAGGAAAATGTAAGGTTAATATAAACATTAGACAGGCAAATTCACTGTTTCTATAATACATTGTGTCATGACACTTACTTTAGTCTTTTCTTTCTGCTCAACCTCGTCTTCGGACTCCTCCTCTTCTGTAACATCTGTGTCTTCAGCGCCCGCTTCTTCAGTGAAGAGAGACTCAAGTTTGTTCAACCTCTTTCCTTTGATCAAGAACTTCCCTTTTAGCTCCTAGATTAAAAAAAGGGTTTAAGATATTGTTGTCAATCATAAAATAACATAAAACAGAGCAAACCTCTGGCGATGGGAAGGTTGTTGGCATGTCTTCTCCCAAGGGTTTAGTGACGAGCGCGCTGCCAAGGATGGAGCTCATGTGGTGGGCCATGACTTGTTGTTGCTCAATGCTGCAGTGGTTTTCCAGAGAGAGGATCACTGGGTATTCAGAGGTCTACAAATTATAAAAGAGAACTGTCAGGATTTTCGGAAAATTAACCCGAGGCTGCCACAGATTTTCCATCTCCATTTTAAAAGGTTACACAATTAAATATCACACAATCTCAAAGAAAATACATTTTTACTGTAGATGCTCGAGACAAAACATGATTTATAAACTTCCAATATTGTAAAATATTTATAATTAAGTGATAACGAAAATAATACTTAAAAGGAATGAGGTGTGCCAAATCCGCTGCCCATGTCAAACCAGGAAGTACAGTACCACAAGTATGAACCGAAACGGTTAAATAGATAAGATAAGTCTTTATTATCTACTATCTACAAGTGTTTAATAAAATCACACACCTTAAATGCGTACTGCCCTATGGCTTTGATGACATCTTTGAAGAGGACCTTGGAGGTGAGAGTGTAGCCGTGGTAGATGACCGGCTCGTCGTCTGACCCGTCCCAGCAGTCCAGCTCCACACAGCGGCAGCCCTTCAGCAGAGCCCTGACAGACACACGCTACATGTTTCAATAATACAATAAAACATTACTGTGCCAAGGATGTTACATTGCTCAAATGCTTTGATCAATACAAAGGTTTAGAAATTGATAATAATATCTGGCCTCAGGAGTATTTATGCTGTAAAAGATAACTTTAGAGAGTTAAAGTTAGAACTAGTATAGTATAGTATAGTATAGTATAGTACAGTACAGTAAGTGTAGCGTAACCTAGTGTAGCGTAACATAACATAGCACAGCCTAGCATACCATAACATAGCATAGTATAGTATAGTTTAGTAGACAATGGTAATATTATTATTATTTTGTATCTAAAATGACAGTCTATTGTCTTTTTTAATTTTCATTGCGGTATTCAGTATCAAACTGTTGTGACAACACTACTCTCAGCTTTTGTAGCTGTAGATAAAAACTGACTGATGTATTTATCCCTTGACTGTTACCTGACATAGGCCTCGGTGCTGCTGGGCCCCTTGAGCTGGTCCTCCATGAGGTAAGTGTTGTGGGAGGAGGAGATGAAGTATTGGTTCAGGGGCAGGCTCATGTCCTGGTACAGGTCTTTATGGTCCGGATTCAGAATGAGGGCCTCAGGCTTGTGCAGGTACATGAGGAACCCATCTTTGGACAGCAGTTTCTTGGATTTGGCTAAAACAAATTAAAATGTATAATAATGATAAATAATAAATAATAATGATAAACTGAATCAAATACAACAAATTGCTTGCTAAAGTTAAAGTATAAAAGTACTTGACATTTATTCAATTGGATACACTATAAACACCACCACACCCGATTCATATCTGGTTCATAACATGGCACAAAATACAGGTACATAGCAATGTGGGATCTCACACAATAACTCAAGAGTTTGCACTGGTGAAGATTGAAAGGTTAACCATTAATCCTCATTAAGTGGATTTTAATCAATAACATTCTTAAAATTAAATTTGGATAAATGCTTGATAGAATTCATCTAATGTGCTTTATTGACACATCTTACACCAAGTTTGTAAAGAACAAGGAAAGCTCTGCAAAAAGTACCGATAGTTTAAAATTAGGTATATATATATATATATATATATTTTAAATGGACTAACCCATTTCATCTGGCTCGCACTGGTCAATAATCCTGAGGGCGTCCGTCAGTGAAGATTTCTCTCTCTGCTCCTTCATTAGAAACTCCACCAGATTGTCAGGATTCATGTACCCTGTGGTTTTGGCGTACTCTCCATAAATTACCGCAATTTCCTCCCGATCGGTTAACAGGTCGTATAAATGCTTAATCTCCTCTCCAGAAAGATATCCACTTTTTGACGTGTCACATTTCTGGGCAAAAGACGAGACAAACGAGGTGAAAATGCGTAATAAAATAAATATAATGTAAACAGCACAGCGAGAAACATTACCTTAAAAAGCATGTCTGTGTACTCGTCGTCCACGTCAACGTTGATCAAACGCATAAAGTTTTTGACCTCAGATTCACTTAGTTTGGCGTCTTTGTTTTTGTCTGCCTTCCTTAGACATGTGAAGATCCAACTATGCGTTTAATGTAAGGATATATTTGAAAAGCTCTTCTAAATACACAAATGTTCAAACCTTTTGCACAAAATACCTGAGTACAACCCTTAGTATTAATCATTGAAAACATGAACAAAGCTATGAACACAGTTAGATTACACCAAGAATAAAATGTGTGATATTATATAGTTTGTCAAGTTGTGTATGATGATTGAACAGACAACTCTTTAGCTTCATTGCTCCTCAATTTCCGTTATAACTCACTCGTCCAAACGTCTGATGCACCGATGACGACCTGGGAATGACACATGGGGAACTTTCCAAAATCTGACCAATATCGACATTCCCCCGATATCATTGATAGAGATATTAGAAGAGGAATATTGTCCATTCTTGCAACTTATTTAACAATGAAAAAAAATGTATCTGGTTAAGGATACTGCTCAGTCTTCTCCTGGCGGTTCAGGTTGTTTAAATTGGACAGCATCTTCTCAATGCTGTTGACCCACCGTTGGGCCTCGTCCTCAGAGCTGGCGATCAGGTCCAGGTTTTTGCGGCGACCTTTGAAGACTATGGAGAAGCAGCGGCTATCCACCTGTTCCTCTGTGTACTTCTTCAAGCCCTCCGACTGACGGCCCAATCGTAAGCCAGAGACATCATCCAAGGAAACTGAGGAGAAACAGTATCAGACTATGATATATGGATTTACACATCAGCACTGGAGTTTTAATTACAGTACATACACTCTAATGTTGCACATCTCCAAAACAATTGCAATATTTATTTTTTTTGTGGTGTTTTTTTTTCTAAGCTCCGGTCCTCTACCAGAGGCCTGGGAGCAGGAGGGTTCTGCCCACCTCTGGAGGTGTTTGACCTTGGGGTTTTGTGTTTTTCTGTTTTTGTGTGTGTGTGTGTTTTTTTGTTTGTGTGTTTGTGTTTTTTGTTTGTGTGTTTGTGTGTTTGTGTGTTTGTGTTTTTTTGTTTGTGTGTTTGTGTGTGTGTTTTTGTTTGTGTGTTTGTGTGTTTGTGTGTGTGTTTTTGTGTTTGTGTGTGTGTTTTTGTTTGTGTGTGTGCGTGTGTTTTCGTGTGCGTTTGTGTGTTTTTGTGTGTGTGTGTGTGTGTGTGTTTGTGTGTGTGTGTGTGCGTGTGCGTATACTTTAAAATCTTCTAAATGTTTCATCGACTCAAAATAATACACGTGTAAATCTGACAAAGCGATTTTGAACATAGCACAGTGACTCGCCATCTTGGGCAGCTAAATTATACTGTTATCAATGTATTACTATATGACAGCCCTTCTGGATACAATCCCAGGGGAAAGTTTAACCTGGACTATTTTAAACCACTCCTCACACACAAATCTTATTACGGCATGTTATATATACCAGACATTACCAAGACCTTTATAGCAAGCATTTGTATTGACGTATGATATGATCAGTCTACCATAATTATAAAGATATCTGTACACTATAGAAGTATATGAACACTTGTAATATCAAAACAAAAAGGTATGTACATGTTTGTGCGTTGTAGCAGCCGCACAACAGTGGCATGTACTCTGGCCCTCGCGCACACTCAGGTGGGCTGCCAGGGTGGCACTCACAGGTGGGGGTTTTCCTGAAGAGTTTCTTGGACTCGTGCCACATAGTTTTGCAGTCCTCCTGAAGCCTGAAGTATCGGGTCTTCTTCCATGACTGAGAGCGAACTTTGAGAAGGTCTCCACCCTGAAGGAGGAACTGCAGGTCTGGATCGCCTTCCAAACCTGAAATATACAATAAAGAGCCATGTGAAATGAAATGCCTTTAATTCCACGGTCCTTCTTAGTGTAGCCTAATTGAGACTATACAGCCCTAATCCAGGTAGTCCTTGTTGGCTGGGTGAAGTCCAAAACATCCATGAATCATTCAAGAGCAGCATACCCAGAAGCTTCACATTCATTTGTAGGGCTTTTCTGCTCCCAGCATGTTGAAGTATTTCCTGAGATCTGCTGAGTCTGTCTTGTCTTTGTAAACAGCTCATTGTGCTTGAGGAGCTGAGACTGTAGACAGAGGATTCTTGTTTGTTCCCAGGAGTAGTGTGCAGTGTGCACTGGGAGGAGGGCGTAGCTACAACAGCCACATCGTAACAAGGGTCAAAGGTGACGCTCAGGTTCGTCCATGGGGTTGTCCAATTTTGTCTCCCGTTTTTGTTTTGTCAAATTAGATTGGAATTTATTCCCGAAACCTGATTATGGGAACACACCAATTCGGTAAAAAATAGCTTACAAATAGCTAAACTTGTTAGCTTTAGCTAACGTTAGTTGTTGGGTGAATAAATCATGAATTGTAACAGTTGTTATAAACTGCAGCCTTATGAAAAAGTGTCAGACAGTCAACTCCAGTTAGTGTAAAAGAGCATGGATGTTGATGACTCACGTGACGATATATATTCCTTGTTTTACCAGCATCCTTAAAGATGTTTTTCCTTGTGGGCTAAAAATATGTGAAATACCACCTCCCTGACAATATGTATTGTATTAAATGAATTCGCTATCTTAAGTTATGAACTCCGTCTGAAAGGGAAGTATACTAGGATGAAAACACGCTGCTGTCGTGACCATGGATGTATTATATTATCTGGATAGGATACGCCCCCTCTGCCTCTGGCTCCAAATTGAGTAGTGGCCACTCCGTAGAATGCAGCCTTTTGGTCGGACCATTTCAAGAGTTCGGCCTCTAAAATTACCAAACATGCTAAATTGTTTGTAGTCTAAAAATAAAATAGAAGGAATTTCACTCTTTGACTGTTTCTAAAATACTTTAACCTCCCGGAGAACGGTGTACGCGCACCGAGCGCGCACGCGACCCTCATGAACGAGCCTCCGGAGAACATGTGACGGAAACTAAACACAAGCAGAAGAATGTGACCAGACGAGACCAACGATACACGTAAGTTGTGTTTGTTTGTCATTCCTCACGTTTTACACATCGTTCCATGTGAAGTGTAAAACAACGATTAAACAGTTAACACAAGTTAACACAAACTAACACAAGCTAGCGTTTAGCTAACGTTTAGCTACACAAAGATGCATTGGAACGACACGTCGTGATGGCTCATGACTTCTGCAAATAAATAACTCATTATTTCTCCTACTAAATGTTCTAAGAGACAAAAGGTTAAGCACAGATGAAGGAAAACTAGAGAAAGAAGGGGAAATAAAGTGATGTTTGTATGATGTGCAATCAAAAACTACAAATAATTCAAATACAACCTGCTGAAATGGGTCATATCTTACATATATAAATGTAAACTTATTTAAAAGTGTCAGTCGTGTTCTCACAGGGCTGATAAGACGACATTTAAGGTTTTATTTTCACACGCTTGTTTTCTATAGGAATGTCATGGATTTACTTCCATGGAATATGTAGAGATTTAGCAAACATGTCAGTTATGTTCTAACATCTAAGGTTTAAACTTATGCAAAAGTAAATGACTTTTGGTTCTAGCTTTAAAAAATAATGTGAAAAGAGGAACTTTTGTGTTACAGAGCGAAATGTAAATCTGTCAATAACACATTCCAGCTTTTCTCTATTAAATGTGCATAATATATCAATGTTCTAATGAGTATCTTTCTCATCTTCAGTGCTGACCAGTGAGTTTGGTCTGTCTGTGCTGTCCAGAGCTCTACAGGTCACTGCAGACCTGATCACTGCAGACACAGAGTCATCTCACGTAAACTCCTGACGACTCCAAAGCAAAAGGTATTTTAATATTAACTTGTGCCTCGACTAAAAGTAAACAGTGTAGAATCAGTACTTTGAATTTATAAAATGTCTGTTTTGTTATGACCAAAAAAACTAAATGATAATTGTTCTTCAAAAGAGACACTGCTGTGTCACATGTGTCTGTAAAACAGCTTCAGGACAAACATGTGAAGTGTATGTTATATGACTTGTATAATCTAAAGCTGTGACATGTTCTGTTTGTCCCTCAGTCAAACGATGGAGCTGAACGGAGGAGTTTACTGAAGTCCTTTTCATCAGAAGACTGCGTAGCCATGGAAACAGTCTTGTTAAATACTGAGATATTCAGTATTTAACGCAATAATGTCACATTCATGTGCATATAACTGATGTAAAAAGAGTGTTTATTTTACCATTATTATTAGTATTATCTTGTTTTATGCTAGCTGTTTTTTATTTTATTTTTATCTCTATTTTCCCCTCCATTCCTTATTAAGAAATGAGAGGTTCTGTCTATTGGAGTTTTTGTTTATAAGAGTTCTTCTATTAAGATCGATCTGTTAAGAGTGTTTTTTAAACTTCCTATAAGTTTTCTGTCCTTTTCCTCTGTATCTACTGTGTTGCAACAACGAAATTTCCCCATGTGTGGACAATAAAGGAATATCTTATCTTATTCAGTATGTTCTATTTGACTTATACAGGTTGTTTTATCATTGTTACTATTTTTATGTTGCACTGAATCACCAAAGCAAGTTCCACTGTTTGAATTCTGTTCTTTGACAATGGCAATAAACCTTTTCTGATTCTATTAATGATGATAATAATAATGAACAGTACACAGACTCAAACTCCTTAATAAGGGACTCCCACATTGTAGCTTTAAAACTCAACTAAAACTGTGGCTAAAATCAATTTATCATTTGTAGTTATAATCAGATTTGCATTTATTGAACAAGTTCATTCATGTTCATTATTCTTATTAAATACATTAATAAACAAATGTGTTTTGTATTTATTAAAGATTGACATGACACAAAAACGACACAAAAGGAAAAAGTGAACATAATTAAATACTGCTTAACTCAATTATGTAACAGAATTGATGATTATATTTTATATTTCTTCTCATTTGATTTAAAAAAGCATATTGCCCAAATCATATTATGTAAATAAATAACTGAAAAGCTAATAACAAAATATATACCCAAACCAAAAACTACAGAAAATGAGGACGTTATTACACCTCTAAATGTAATTTATTGTCATTAAACCAGACTTTTTATCTTAACACTTCTTTATAATTCTCTTAAATATCAGACCTTTACAACGTGATACATGTATATTTATAGATGGATATAACAATCCATTATCATACGTTACGTAAACAGACTATTTCAAGCCGAATCATTCCAAAAGTCCGTGTTGACTGTTCTCAGTCTTTCACGCTGCTGTGACGTGCGCGCTCCCGACGCCAAAGCGATGACGTCACAAAAGTGGGCGTAAATGAGACAGTATTCAGGAAGTAATGCGGAACTAAAAAACTTTTTTGGAACCATGCGCCAATGAGCACGCTCCATAAGTTTCAATGGCGGCCATCTTGGCTTCCGGGGGCTTGGTCGTGACTCGTGACTACTACTCCCCCTGGTGGTAGACTGTGGATACACCACTACAGTCAGTTTAAAAGGATTTACATTCTTCACGTGGATCATCTTGAGTACAGCATCGCAAACGTTCAATAAATCCTGGTTCTTTGAAATGTGTGTAAAACTAGAATGTAATACGTGTCCTCGTGAGTAGTCATGTTTAAGTATGGGGTTGCAGCTTTTATTGGGAAACACAATCAGTGCAACCAGGTGGAAAATGAACGCAGAGACGATGCGAGTGGGCACGCCTTTGGCCACAGGGTGTAGTTGGTAAAACATAATGTTGACCTAGTTACTGTTACCAGCAAAAGGCTCGTAAAACGTTGTCGAGAAATAACTTTAGGCGTCTGCCGTTAAACAATTGACTATAACATGCTCAAAAGTCCTTGACAATTGGCAGGTGTTGGCGTTGATGATGAAGAGTGCTGCTCCTTCACCAGTCTTCAAGCCAATGTACAACCTCAAACTGAAACGTATAATCCACACTTTAAAACTTAGTCAAAGATAGTCTTGGGCCTACCTGGTTGACTGTCGTTCCCATTGGTCTCCATTTCTCGTTTCGTTGGGTAAAAATCAATGTCTTTCTTTTCTTTTCTTTTCTTTTTACGTTGAGCTCCCCTTAACCAACGTAGATTCTTCTTTCCATTGGCGTGATTCAACGTGGTTCGTTTGTCCAAAGTCCCACAACAGTGCTGTGGTGGGATCAGACTTCTTCTGGTCTGAGCCTTACAAGCTTCAACACCGGTTTGACGAGTCTGCCGTACGAGCCGCTCGTGTGACGTCACGGCAGGGCACCAGGCTGGAGTCACCTGAGCGCGTGCGCTGGGACCAGGGGTTGGGACATGGGTGCCAGGCAGTTTGGGATCAAGGACAACTATCAAATTGTTCTTCTTCTTTTTAATTTTTTTTCAACTTGCAAACACGAATTAACCAATTACAGCCAATTCCCTACAAATATGAAACATGTGAATTGGGTGGAGGAACTGACATTCATCTTTTTCATCATAATATATCAAACAAGTGTGCCTTCACCTTAAATAACCTTATCAAGCTACACAATCCTACACATGACTTTGTTTTATTTTCTATTAACTAACTTTTGTTCCATGCAGTATAATGCTTCTTTGTCATTTATACACAGTTAAAGTCTAAGATGGTTGGCCTGCTGCCCGGCCACATAGCTCACAATGACTTTGAGCATATTGGTTACACTGAAAAGAGGGAGGGGAGATACATGAAGTTTTTGCTTTCCTTTTCATGGCCAGCTCAGCCTTGGTGAAATAATAGTACTGCAATCACTGTGGCGCTCTGGCTCTTGTGGCTCTCAGCACTTCCCTTTCAGAGCTGGCTTAAACCACGGTGCCCTGTCAGCATCAGGATGAGTGAGCTTTGATGCAGGAGCAGTCCAGAGTTTCCGGGCAAGAGACAGTCCCTCACATATAGACTATGGGCAACTATGGGCTAGACAGGCCAGAAAGAAAAGACCAGCTTTTGTTTATCCTATATTTGTTTGCGTTTTACATAGGATAGGTTGGGCTTGATGTACAATTGGCAAATTCTGAAAAATCTTAATCTATTACACAATTTTTTAATCATTTTGTCAAAGAACATGTTTTCAAGTGACTGGGTGTCTATTAACTACACAGTGAGTCTACCATCTTAAAGTAATGCAAATATTATATGCCCAGAGGATAAAAAAATGTCAAGAGTTTGCTAAACAAAAAGAAAAACAAAAGACGCTGACGGGTTTCAGTTCCTGTCTGTCAGGTTCCTAATGCAATATTCACCAATGATATTGGAGGGACAAATTTCACACTGACAATAAGGACATACTGAATGGAGCAACCTGCTCATTGTGTTTAATGAGACACATTCCACTATATTTGGGATTAACATATTATTTTTTAAAACTAAAAGTAATTTAATTAAGATCACGTAACTTAAGCAGA
The DNA here is from genome assembly GCF_026437365.1 of Eucyclogobius newberryi. Lineage (NCBI taxonomy): Eukaryota > Metazoa > Chordata > Actinopteri > Gobiiformes > Gobiidae > Eucyclogobius > Eucyclogobius newberryi. Next base: position 17,197,744 of record NW_027315746.1, read on the forward strand.
GATTGCATTATCCAAGCTAATATATCCTCTCAGTGTAGCCAACTGTGTAAATAGCCAATGAAGACAAATTTTACATTTATGGGAAGTAGAGCTGAGTTCTAAAAAGGAATACTCAAAATGTTGTCTCATGTTTTATTTGTCAAATAATAACTTGTAAATGGTTTACATTATGGTTGTTTACAGTGAGTAACAGTTGTGACAATGAATCAATTATTAACAAACTAGTGCAATACTTTTGGATAAATGTAATTATTTATGCTCTATGTTTTAGTGAAATGTGTGGTCTAACCCTGGGGTTCTTAACCTTTTTGACCTTTGGGGCCCTGCATTTTCTGCACAAAATAACCTGGGGCCCAATCTCATATTAAATGTTGGGAAGTGCTAATGGCCTCGGCCCTATCGACAAGAATTGGTGGTCTACTAAATCATATGTTATATTAAGTTATAACTAGGTGCTTTTTGTGTGTGTGTTCTATAAGCCAAAATTCCCCCGATGGGCACTTTTGAAACTGCACACCCAGTCACAAAGAGTTTTTTTGATTAAATAAGCCAATAAGGCACAAAAGGATGAATGAGTTATGTCGTTAATAAACTGACTCAAGGGTGTTTGTGACACAAGTCAGAACATGCCAACTCTTTCCACATACCACTGCCACCCATTGAGCAAGGATTATTCCTATCATTAGAGTTTTCTCAGGGTTTTTACCTAAACTGGGAAGTTTTGTTGTAATTCTCATTGTTGTCTCGGTAAATAATACAAACTCAAACTCATATGACCAGACTAATTGGCTGTAAAACGTTGGTTGTTCTGGGCCGCATACTTCCTGAAGCAAACAGTAGATGGCGACACTGCGGCCCTGAGTCTACGTATGTTACGTACAGTGCGCCAGTCGCGCCGCGTAAAGTTATGTTGACAGCAGCGGTAGGAGTTGTCAGTGAACAGCAGCATCTGAGCCTAATGGAGGACTGATACAGAATTTAAAATCGACATCTTATTTCAATCTGTAACTATCTCCGAACAAACTGCAACACCATGGCGGAGGACCAGACTGCCCTATCCTGGTCTATCGACAAGGATGACTATGAACTGAACGAGGTTATAGGTGAGTAGCTTAGCCGCTAACGTTAGCTCTGCATCAGTACATTACTGTAGTCGGCTGCTACCTGCTGCTAGCCTTAAACATCTGTCGCTAGAAGGACAAATGAAACACTTGGCTACAACAAGAACAACGTAATGGCATTGGGGCTGTCTTATGCACAATTCAAACCAAGCATGTTTAGACATGCTCGGTTCGGTGTTTGCTAATCTTAAAACTGCTCGTTGTTTAGTCAGTCACCCAGGAGACAGTGGCAGCAGCTAACAGTTAATACAGGCTAGCACAGCACTGGGGCTGTGAGCATAGTATCTAGCACTTCTGACTATCGTAGTAAGTCGTTTCGTAAAGAGTGATTCAAAAGATGAGAAATCGTGCATTTTACCGTGAAAATATCAATTAACATTCTCACATATGATTGGTCTTTCATGGGAAGTATACAACCAATGCATCTAAGATAAGTTCTTCCTTTAAACCTAATATTTGAGTTTGCTGCTGGTCCTGCATAGTATTAGATATTTGTTTTTAGTTGGTTTGATTCTTAACTGTGGGGTGTTTTGTTATAGGTAGTGGAGCCACAGCAGTGGTCCAGGCAGCTTACTGCAAGCCCCGGAAGGAGAAAGTGGCTATCAAGCGCATCAACCTGGAAAAATGTCAAACTAGCATGGATGAACTTCTGGTAAGATGTATAGGTCTCAGCCATCTTCAATTAAAACAAAAACGACAATAACAACAGTAACTACACATTCTGAACCACTATACTGTAGTTTTTTGTTAACCACCTTTTTGTATATATTTTATACATTATACAGAAAGAGATTCAAGCAATGAGCCAGTGCCACCACCCAAACATTGTGTCGTACTACACCTCATTTGTGGTGAAAGACGAACTATGGCTCGTGATGAAGCTCCTCAGTGGCGGTGAGTGGTTTGTGACCTCACCTTGCAACCAGTTATGCCAGTTATGTTTTTGTTTTGTTTAGTTTAGTCTGAAAGAAAGGGTATTCATCATACTCATTACTCATCTTACAGTGCAGTGTATCACCAGTGGTTGTAGTTGCTTTTAGTCACCTCCTATTGCAATTTACCCATCATCAATTGTGACTGTCTTTCAGGCTCTGTGTTGGACATAATTAAGCATATCATCTCTCGTGGTGAGCACAAGACCGGAGTGTTGGATGAGGCCAGCATTGCCACTATTCTGAAGGAGGTTCTGGAAGGGCTGGAGTATCTTCACAAAAATGGGCAGATTCATCGGTGAGGCCTCCACTGAAGCACTAATCTAAGATTAGTTAGCAAGTTGAACAATATTTGGAATGTTCTTCACAATGTAGGCATTTTGGTCTTGTGAAGGATTTTATGATTTTAAGAATATATTACTGTTCTATATATAACAATACTTATCTGTATTACTACTACTGTTACTTTCAAACCTATTTTTTTTTGCTCAACATCACATTAGTTGCATATTCTGCTGCTTCTTCTCACAAGAGAGGATTGTATTTTCCACAGTATTTTTTCACACACCTGGTTTCTCTATCCTTAAGGGTGCTTCAGATTCATTCACACATTGCTCAATGCCAACGTTGATACACGGAGCAGCTTTGAAAGGTTTCTGTGTAATAGCTCTGCGTGTTTGTTCATCCACTCCCTTTGTGCTGAAGTCCTGTGACACCTTGAGTTTGCATCACATTTTAATCCTCTCTTTCTTTGTGCAGGGATTTAAAAGCTGGAAATATTCTACTTGGGGATGATGGCTTTGTGCAAATTGCTGGTACCATATTTTCTCATTTTTACATGGCGTTTTTCTCTCATTATAATATATATTTTGGTTTCATTCAAACATCGCCCAAATCTTGTTCTCTTCAGATTTTGGTGTAAGTGCCTTTCTAGCAGCTGGAGGAGACATGACAAGAAACAAAGTCCGTAAAACATTTGTGGGTACGCCATGCTGGATGGCACCTGAGGTCATGGAGCAGGTCAGAGATCAGTCCCATGTTCGTGCCTCATGTTCTGAGTCAACGCATATTATAAAAGTCCTGTTTATTTCAAGGTGCGTGGTTATGACTTTAAAGCTGACATCTGGAGTTTTGGCATCACTGCTATTGAGCTGGCAACAGGAGCTGCACCATATCACAAATACCCTCCAATGAAGGTAAACTATTTCTTTTGCAAATTTCACATTTTATTCATGTTGTCCAGCTAGGAAATCCTTTTTGTTTATCTGTTTCTCCATCTATAGGTGCTAATGCTCACATTGCAGAATGATCCTCCTTGTCTCGAGACCGGAATCACTGATAAGGACATGGTAAAGAAGTATGGCAAGTCTTTCAGGAAAATGCTTTCTCTGTGTTTACAAAAGGATCCCGAAAAAAGGTAAGCACATACACAGCTTGTTATAAATATTGAGTTAAATTAAATATGTTTTGACTATCTACTCTGCCCAAATCTAAAATATTTTCACCCTAATACTTGTAGGCCAACAGCGGCTGAGCTTTTAAAGCACAAATTCTTCACAAAAGCTAAGGTGAATTCACAACTTTGACATGTTTGTTTCCTCATATGATTAGATTTAATTTGTTTTTTTCATGTGTTATTTTTTTTTGCAGAACAATGAGTACTTGCAGGAGAGGCTTCTCTATAAAGGTCCAACAATAAACGAGCGATCAAAGAAGGTCTGTGAAGCAAATCATAAATCATATTCCAGCTCTTTGTTATTGATGTGGTTTGGGCAAAATTTCCTTATTCTTTAAGAAGACAGAGTGCATTTTATTTGGTGATTCTGTGCAGTCTAATTTTGACTTGTCATCCATGGAAAAAAACGACCGTAAAGAATCTTGGGGTTGTTTTTGACGACAATTTTAAATTTGACAAACAAATTGACAGTGTGGTTAGAGCAAGTTTTTAATCAACAACGTCTTTTAGCTGAAGTAAAGCCTTTTTAAAATCGCACTGATCTTGAAAGAACTATTCATGCTTTAATCAGCTCCAGAATAGACTATTGCAATACACTTTATGTCAGTGTCTCCCAGACGTCCTCAGCCGCCTTCAGCTTGTACAGAACGCTGCAGGGCTTTTTCTAACCAGCACATCCATCACCCTGGTTCTTTTTTTTTTTTTTGCTCTCCATTGGCTTTCCGTTTATTTTAGAATTGATTTTAAAATGTTGTTTTGGAACAAACTTCCCCCCGACATGCGCATCATCACAGACTTTAGCCTTTTTAAAATGTATTTATTCAGACTGGCTTTTAACACTCTGTAATGTAGTGACACTTTATTTTGTACAGTTTGTTTTTACTTAGTTTTATATGCCTTGATTTTTATTTTGAAGCACTTTGTTTACTTTGAGTGTTGTGAAGGGCTCTATGAATAAAGGTTGATTTACTGATTGATATAAATGACTAATAAGGTAATACGATGATGCTTCTAGGTGCGTCGCGTGCCAGGCTCTAGTGGCCGCCTCCATAAGACGGAGGATGGAGGCTGGGAGTGGAGTGATGATGAGCTGGACGAGGAGAGTGAGGAGGGCAAAGCTGCAGTGGCTGCTCTGAGGGTGAGACCAGATCAGTCTGTTTTTTTCCTAAATGCAAGGTCGCTAAAACATTATTGTATTTGCATATACTTCATAGTAAATACAAATTCACAAATTATGAAGAACATCATTTAATTTCCTTATCTAGATATATCACACCCAGACCCTGCACAATGGCATTTACACTTTCTAGTCCTATCGAGTTTACTGTGAATCTCTAAAGAACATGATGGTTCAATGAAGGTGGTTTGGTCAAAAGTGTGTTAAAAGTCCTATTAACAGACTATAATAATTTCAGTGTTATTGAACAACAACACTATTTTGATACTAATATTTTTAATTTAGAGATGAGGTAGATTGAACGTTTTGACTGTTTTGGTTTAATTTGCATAGACCCAGTATTTCGACAGACACATGAGAGATTCAAACAAATATATTATCAATTGTTGCTGAATTAAATGTGTTAAAATGATACACTTCCATGTGCTTGCATTGATATGACTATAAGTTAGTCTGTAGTGGTTTTCACTTGTAGCTATCTTGTATGTTTTGGGGGATAATTCACACTCTGGGTGTGGGGAATACTATTCTATGTGTTCTTGTCATGCGCTGTACATATTTGAACTGTGTTGAATTCCTTTAATCTCATACCCTTTGGTCTGTGTTTTGGGGGATACAAAGTGGATCTGCATGTTATAATCCTCACAATCTGTCTGTCATGTCCAATCTGCAGTCTCCCAGAGTGAAGGACGGCTCCCAGAACATGGAGGTGAGTGCATTTGTAGTGGACATGACCTCAAATCCTTTACAATCCGATCTGCATGACTGTCTTGTGTCATCTCTCATTGTCATTTAATACTTTTAATTAGTTTGTGATCCACTGCACCTTATGCCTAGGTTTTTCAGCCAGCAGATGGCGCCACAGGGCTTTTACAGCCTGGTGGTCCGACTCAGGAGAGCCCAGTGAATGCTCCAGTGAATGCTCCAGTGAATGCTCCAGTGAATGCTCCAGTGAATGTTCCAGTGAATGTTCCAGTGAATGCGCCACTGAATGTTCCAGTGATTACTCCTGTGAATATTCCTGTGATTACTCCTGTGAATACAGGACAATCTGGGGAGGACACGCCTCCTCTTGTTCCACAGGCTCTTGCGAACACTCAAAGCCCCTCACATGCATCCATTGCTCAGGTAATAAACAATACACTTTAAAATTATGCTTACTCTTTTACTTTTGAGTCTAATTTGTTTGGTTTATTAGCTTCTCATATTGTACAATGCAAGTAGAAATTGAGCCTTGAAATGACAAAACATTTTTACATTCCCTTTGTTTCTGTAACTTTAACCATCTCAGTTATGTTGAAAGAAACAAACCAATCTTACACTCAATGCTCAATAGTTTCATACTGTTTTACCCTTTTACAGGATCCCAATGCAGCCAATACTAGTGTTTCCATCAGCCTTGTGCTCAGACTGAGGAACCTCAAGAAGGAGCTGAATGACATCCGCTTTGACTTTATGCCCGGCAGAGGTACAAGGGATCATCTTTTCTTCTGTTTTTGCTATAATTGTCTGGCAGTAACACAATATTGTTTTTTGTTTAGACTCTGCTGACGGGGTTTCTCAGGAGTTGGTCTCAGCTGGTCTGGTTGATGGGAGGGATCTAGTGATTGGTATGTAAGGCCAAACATAAAGATTTGATTTTACAATGGTATTTATTGTATTCAATAACCTTTTCTGTTTATCTTTCAGTTGCTGCAAATTTGCAAAAGATTGTCGATGATCCTCTCAGTAACAAAAATGTGACCTTCAAACTGGTAAGAACCGGTCTGTATTTATTATGCAGTAGAATATGACTACTATATTATGGTGCTTTTTAAAAATTGTTTGTATACAATACGTTAGAAACCCATCGATGGTAATGTAAAATATGGTCTAATTCCTCACCACCTTCTCGTTCTCTGGCCTTATGTTTTTTTTTTTTGTTTTTTTTTCAACTTTAATAAGGGATATAATTGAATATAAACTGTTATTTAAGAGTCTGTCACGTAAATTAACTCTAGTGGAGTTAATTTACGTGACAGACTCTTAAATAACAGTTCAGGTCAGGTCAGTAAAGGAACAATGGTCATAGCGTCCTGTTTTTAGATTCAAGCTGCCATTACGGTATCCATTTGTTGAAAATGCATTTCACCCCCAAACTAGACGATCCCCATTTACCTGGCCTGGTTTACTAAGAATGTCTCCCTATATTGTTCCTTCACATTGAACATGACTGAAATGCGGTCTGAAACCCTTGCACTATATTTGAGACTTTATGTTTTAATGTGAGTCTGTTTGTCGCACAGGCCTCTGGTGTGGAGGAGTCGGAAATCCCAGATGACATTAAACTCATTGGATTCGCTCAGCTCAGCATCAGTTAAACTTTGAGCAGCACCGTGGACAGTAACCGATCGTGTTGCACAGCTGCATTGTAGTCAGTTCCAAGAAAACACTTCTGCCAAAGAGTGACAAGAATTCACAAAGCTGGCAGCAGTGAAACGCTACTGCAGTCTGAGGACCACTCGGACAGGGCTCGGGACAAACACAGGAACCACACTTGAACGTTTACAATGCGCTTACAAAGGGGAGAGAGATGCAATCAACTAATATCCACATTATTATTATTATTATTATTATTATTATTATTATTATTATTATTATTATTATGGTGTTTTGTTTTGGTTGTATTTACTTCCTCTTTTATTTCATGAGCACACAATCCATCTGCTGCCAGTACTGGCAGATAATTGCCTTTATTATTCTTTTACTATTATTATTTTTAAGTAACAGTGCCACAAGTTTCGTGCCAGCATTTTATGGCACCTTAAGCTACACTGAGTTTAAAAAGTGTAAAATTCGCCTTAGTCAAACAAATTTTACCACTGTAATTGATTTGATGGGTGTAGTATGACTTGCACCCATTAGCTGCACACTAGTAACTTTTATTTACTTATCTTTAAATTTCAGTTCTGGTTTTAATGAACAGAACTGTATGTTTATGGAGAGCAGTGTTGCAGTCCAATGACTTTCCCCCTCGGCATCAGTGCATATAATAGATATCATTAATCTGTCGGCCGTTATCAACAGGCATGAGTTTTCTGAGGTATTTAAAAGCACTATTCACAGTTGGTTCGTCCATATCCTTCTACTATGCAAAGTTGTTTTTCATTCTTTTTCGGTGCATTTCTTGGCTGTAGCAACATATCTTTGGGATTGATAACATACATTAACATATCTCTGCTTGTATCAGTTAAGGTTTGGGATGAGTGAACCACATATCTTTTTGATTTAACACTGATCAACCTGTTCAGATGAGAGAGTGCCTGTTTGCTCTTTGAAAGCTGAGAGGATCCTGAATGCTGGTGGTTTTAAAGCTGGTCATTATTGAGGTTAAGTGCATGCTCGCCAGAACTACAAGTGAAGGAAACGGTTCCTCCAAAATCTAAAAAGGTATCAACTAAAAAGGTTTATCTAATTAATGTGGCCTAAAAATAACTAACTTAATAAACGCCTCTGATTATGCTATATGAATAATATGAAATTTTACTGTGTATTTTTTTACGAGCCAAAAGTATAAAGGAGTGTTTTTTTTAAATGGTTTTCATCAGGATGTTACGCAATAACATAAAATTATGTAAACAAGAACTAACTATTCAATCATACAGTTTTGATACAACTGAATTGGGCAAACTAGCAACATTGTGATCAAATGTGAAATAATGATATACGTTTTTCATTCAGGTTTCATTCAGTCTTTCAGCTTTATTTCCTCATTTGTTTTGGCTGAACCGTTTCTTTATGACAATTATGTTTTGTCGGTTCAGCTCAGGCCTGGCCTAGTCTGCCTTGTTTAATTAAAACAAACACTCTTTCACAATGTCACTCCCAGTTTGGCTGTTAAAAACACATGAATGCTGTCTCTAACGCGACCCCTTTGTTCGGTACAAATGTAAACAGATTTATGGGTAGATGTCATAACTGTCCATAACTGCATTGTCGCACCAACACCACCAGGTTTGTGTGTAATGTTGAAGTGTATATGTCCAGATAAAATCATTTTACTTGTAAATAAGAAAAGGTGATCTCAACTTGTTTGCCATTGTTCTTTTTGTCCCTCTCAGTTATATTTCCATATTGTTATATTTACATATTTAGAACCTATTGGCTTATAAATATATGGCCTACTAAGGATTCATTCAAATGCATTGGTGACTAAAGCTTAGCTAATTTTTCAGAATTGATCATATATTTTAAATTGTCCTTGATTTACAAAAAATAAATAACCCATTTTGGGTATATATAACTGGATAATTTATCATACTTAATGTCTACATGTTAGTCGAAATAAACTGAAAAGGCCTATAACTTCCATAGTTGAATTGACTGAATTAGAATCTTGATGTGTCAGATATACATTATGCTACAAGTATGAAGGGGATTTCAACTAACTCTATATTAGATGTGTTGAATGTCATCAGTCACATGTGCATTTATTACATTGACATGACCTATATTTGTGTAGTCATTAAAGCTAAAAGATAAATGATTATGTTGTGTAAATGTAAATGTTGTAAATGTTCCTCTACAAATATTAACCCAACTTATTAACTTGGCTTTAACAAAGAGTGCAAATGCAATATGATCTTTTGGTGGCTTGGTGGTCAGGACTGTAGCTGGAAGATTTTACACAGAAAGGCCTGGTCTGGCCTGGCCCCAAAGTCTGCAAAGATACATTCCCACATATAGATCTGTAAATGAGGCGTTGGGAAGGAGACCCAATCTTGCGACCTCTGAAAGGACTGTATAATTCTTGAATATTCCTCTATCTTCCCAGGTTTTCCGGCCAGAACAAAGAAGGACGTCAGCTTTACTTATCACTCTTTATTAAATACTTGTGGGTGTATAAAGGAGTTGTTGTTGTTGTTGTTGTTGTTGTTGATGGATAATGGAGTTGTTGATGGTTTCTACAATACAGAAGTAAAGTACAGTGAATAATGGATAATAACAAACACAATAATGCAATGAATATGGACAGATGTACATAGAATATATAAACAGTAAATGTGTAAATAGTTAGCTACATTAAAAGAAGGTCAAATGAGACAGAAACAGTATTCAAGTAACAACATTCACAACACAACAGAGCAATGATTTCCAGACATATTCTCGCCAAAAGCTAGAAATTCCGAGCGTCTTAGAACGCATCACCACTGGCGCCAGCGTGCTGCGGAGTGATACTGGCCTATGGTCCGTGAACGCATCATCGGCGCAGGTTACGCTGCCGAGATGGAGCTGGAATAATGGGACTAACTAACTACGAGTAATGACTAATAATAACACGGTTAAAACAAACAGAGACGAGGCATTAGGAGGAATAAACTCACAAGGACCAAAAACCCACAAGAAGAGCACGCAAGGAGCGGGGAGCAGACGGACCGTGCCAGAAAACAACACTAACTTTGCTAAAACACACAGAAGTCCCGTCAGGTGCTAAACTGTGATTGGTTGAAAGGGAGAAGATGCGAGTGGCTGAACTATCGCTGGCGATCAGCTTACTAAATAGTAAATATAAATATAAAGACTAGCACTAAACTAATACTAAACCCGAGTGATTAAAGGCGCAATGGACGATTTTTTCGGTGATTTGAGAACGCAGGCGGAAGTGCGCATGCGCACTCCCCGTGGGGACCGACACAACACAGGTGCGTTTGTTTATTAGCGCGATGAATCGCATCGCTCGTCTCCGGTAGATTTCAGTCCACTTCTGAGTCAGCTCGAACTGTGTTTCTCCGTCTTCATTTTGCCCCGTACACTGAGGGAACTATATTATGATAGATCAATGCGCTTAGACACGCGGAAATGTGGGACGATACGCATGCGGCTGCAGGTGAGCGGTAGGTGCATTTTATGATTGATACGTGGCAGGACTAATCAGCAGTCCACGCCACCAGGAAATAAGACTCAGATTTATGCCAAAAAAATTGTCCATTCAACCTTTAACTAAATTATGAACAAACCAAACACTATATTTACATACAAACTCTAGACCCTTGTTAACAAGATCCAGATATCCCACTAGGCCCCCAATCATAATGCATAGTTTATTTAGCCTAAAATAATGTTTTTTTTTTCTTCTTCACATAATATTTTATATGAACTTATATAATACAAATTATAATGACTCTATGGCCCACATAGCAGGCGGATCTGGGCCAGTTCCGGCAAAATGCTGGCAACACTGACTGACCTCTGGCATGGCAATTCACATGTCGGCCAGAGTCGGCCTGGCAATGATGGCATGGACCATATAGAGCATGCCAGATGTGGGCCAGTTCTCGCAAAATGCTGGCAACACTGGTTTTCTGGCATGGCAATTGGCATGTCACCCAGAATCGGGCTAGGTCTGGCAATGATGGCATGTGCCAGATGTGGGGGCTTCACGTGGCCCAGATCTTTATATGCCAAATTTGGGCCAGTTATGAGTGTGCTTGTATGAACCATGCGGTACCATTTCCCCAGCTATGTGCTGGGCCTCTTCGGGTTTTGTCCAGGCTGCGTGGATTTCAAAAGGGCATGGGCAATAGTGGTGGGAGGTATGTGGACTAAGTGGGTATGACAATCCCACACATAACTGCATAGTGTACAGAAACAGCTGTGCAGAGTACGGGCTGGAGACCCCCAAGGACAAGGTGGGAAACACCTCTAAAGGTGGTGGAAAACGACCGAGCCAAGGTCCTCTGGGACTTCTAGATACAGACAGACAGAATGGTATTGGCGAACCAACCGGACATAGTGGTGGTCGACAAGGGTCAGAGGAAAGCTGTGGTGGTGGACATTTCAGTGCCATGGGATGGTAACATCCGGAAAAAGGAACATGAGAAACTAGAGAAATACCAAGGCCTCAGAGAGGAGCTGGAGAAGGGCTGGAGCGTGAAGGTATCGATGATGCCCGTAGTGATCGGAGCACTTGGGGCAGTGACCCCCAAACTGGAGGAACGGCTTGAGCAGATCCCAGGAAAAACATCGGAAATCTCGGTCCAGAAAAGTGCAGTGCTAAGAACAGCAAAGATACTGCGCAGAACCCTCAAGCTCCCAGGCCTCTGGTAGAGGACCCGAGCTTGAAAGGGGACCACCCGCGGAGGTTGAGGTGACTGTTTTTTGTGTGTATATATAGCCAGAAGGCTAGCAGGCTAATAACACTACTATAATAACTATACCACAGGTCTGGAAGACCTCCTGTCTGGTACCTGTGCCCAAGACAGCGCGCGCCAAAGACCTCAGCAGCTTCAGGCCGGTGGCTCTCACGTCCCACCTGATGAAGACACTGGAGCAGCTGGTCCTGGACCACCTCCGCTCCACCGTGAGCTCAGTCATGGACCAGCTGCAGTTTGCATATCGGCCTGGCATCGGAGTGGAGGACGCCGTCATCTCCCTGCTGCACCGCTCTCTCTCTCACCTGGACAAGCCTGGCAGCTCTGTGAGGATCCTGTTCTTTGATCTCTCCAGCGCCTTTAACACCATCAGCCGCTGCTCCTGAGGGACAAACTGGAGACGGCTGGTGTGGAGTATGACCTGGCAGAGTGGATCCTGGACTACCTCACAGACCGACCCCAGTTTGTGAAAGCACGGGACTGTGTGTCTGACACTCGGACCTGCAGTGTGGGGGCGCCCCAGGGCACTGTCCTCGCGCCCTTTCTCTTCACCCTCTACACTGCAGACTTCAGACATGACACGGACAGCTGTGTCCTGCAGAAGTTCTCTGACGACTCTGCCATCATCGGACTCATCACTGACGACGATGAGTGACTCATACAAGTACCTGGGTGTTCATCTGAACCACAAACTGGACTGGACTCACAACACAGACGCACTGTACAGGAAGAGCCAGAGTCGGCTCTACCTCCTGAGGAGACTCAGGTCTTTTGGAGTGAGAGGGCCACTCCTGAAGACCTTCTACGACTCTGTGGTGGCATCAGCCCTCCTGTACGGTGTGGCCTGCTGGAGCAGCAGCATCACAGAGAGGGAGAGGAAGAAGCTGGACAAAGTCATCAAGAAGTCCAGCTCCGTCCTGGGCTGTGCTCTGGACTCGGTGCAGGAGGTGGGGGACAGGAGGGTCCTGGCTAGATTCACATCTATGCTGGACCATGAGTGCCACCCCCAGCAGGACACTCTCTCGGCTCTGGAGAGCAGCTTCAGTGAGAGACTGATCCACCCTCGCTGTGTGAAGGAAAGGTTTCGCAGGTCTTTCCTTCCTGCTGCTGTCAGACTTTATAACAAACACTGTTAGTCCTGAACACTCGCAATACTGACTTAAACATGTGCAATTCCGTCATATTCATGTGCAATTACTGTCGTGATTCGTGTGCAACTATTGTGCAATTCATGTGCAATTCATGTGCAATTACTGTCATGATCACATGCAATGATATTTATTTATTTTTATCTTTATTATTTTTCCCCTCCATCCCTTGTTGGGAAATGGGAGGTTTTGTCTATAGGATTTTTTGTTTATTGGAGATCTTCTATTGAGAGTGTTTTTCAAACTTCCTATAAGTTATCTGTTCTTTTCCTCTGTATCTACCTCTGTATCTACCTGCATTGCAACAATGAAATTTCCCCATGTGTGGACAATAAAGGATTATCTTAATGACAAACTAGTTAAGTTTGGTTGTTTATCCTGTACTTGGTTCTAGTTTTGAATCTTTTTAATCTGTATCTAATCTTGAATCTGTAAATGTGCTGGCTTCGTTTAGATAAACAGCTTGAGCTAATGTTTTATGAATGCTAACGTCATACGGACCATGGTCATGACTATAAGCAGAAAGTAGCTAACGCTACCTCTGCCTCTAAAACACTGTAATACAGCCTAATAATTTAATCTCAACTGAATCGTGTCTCTTACATATTTCAATGGCCCACATAAATAAAAATAAATGTGCTAGATAAATTTATATTGAGGTTTGAACTGTTCTGATTAAATCTGTCACATTATAGTCACACTGTTCCCATTTCAGCCGGTTGTTTTTGTGCCACAATGAAAGTGATCTGTTCCATTCGCTTATGTTCAGCATTAATACTGTTATTTTGAGTTTGAGCATGTCTGTGCATTTTAGTTGGTTCTGTTGAAACATTTAGCAGCTGGATTATTTACCTTGTTTGCTAGCTAATGTTAATTATTGTAATAATCCCTATTTACAAGATCTAATGGCCTATGACACTCCAGCTGTCAAGTTTACAATTGTTTTGGCCACAGTGAGAACAGCTAGAAATGTGTAGCAATAAACTTAATCTCCATCAAGACTATTGTCAAAATGTTTCAATGTTTTAATGAACCTTCATTAAGAAATAATCCATTGTGTTTCGCTTGACCTTGTATCATCACCCAGAGTCTTGGTCTCCTCTCTTCCTGATTCTTTTGGTTCCTGTGGTGGCTGTTCTCAAATGCCTCTGCCCTTTACATTACAAAAGTCACACACAACCCTCTATCTCTGGCCGAGCCCCCACAAGGGGCAGGGCTCTCCTATGTGAATCAATCAATCTATGTGTGTGTAATCCGACACTCGTTGGACCTATGTTTTACAACCATTGTTTCAAGCCCTAAATGTCGGGTTTCCGCGTGCGTGTGTGTTGCAATACAAATTCATCAAACTCTTCTCAACAAATTCTCAACAATTCCCCCTGTCGAGCTGGCCATAAGGGTCAGCTCACAACTTAGGGTCCTTCACATAATCAAGCAGCAGGTTTCACATCTCCCCCTGTTGGTGTGGCCTGAATAAGGTCACACCATCTATCGTCATGTGTACTAATCTTGTGCTTGCAGGTGAGTTCCGGGTTCCCACCAAACCCAATCTCCCACACCCGCTCATGTGGTGCTTTACAAACATTGTGTATTCGTTTTTTCTAGCAAGTCTATATGTGTAATAAAAATCCAAATGATCCTAAACATTCCCCCTGTTCATAAGGCACGTCTTCTTTTATCAACCTGAAAAATTTAGAAACGTAAAAATGCGGAATATAACATCGTATGGTGTATATATCGTGAACCTAATCTGATATTTATACTCTCAAGTCTTCTTCATCCTCTTCGTTGTAGTCTTCATTCTCACTTCTTCTCAGTTTTCAGCATATCTGGAAGACTCACAACAGGATACAACAAGGAAACAAGTGCACATGTACCTGACCACTTGGAAGCTCTAGGGACCTTAAATTTAGAAACAATATTATCATCAGTCATGTTAAGTGTGGTCTTACATGCGGACTAATGGCCTATATCATACTGATCATCCTCTGTTGGTTCAGATACCAGTTACATTTAAATCTAACGTCTCAAAGTTTTCTATTTACAAAATATACATCTAGTTTCATATCTAGGTGTGACTCAACTCTTCAAGGTCCCATGTAACAGTATTTAATGTCCTATCAGTAGGATTATCCACTAGTCCAACATGTAATTTATGCGCTTTCACTCTGTGTCATCAACCCAATGTTTAAGTGTGAATTGTGTCACCCGCAAGACCTTCAGAGGATCTGTCTAGCGTGGTTCATTCCAGTGTCTGCTGAACATCTTCTTCCTCACGTTGTCTCCAACCTTGAGCTTGTTTGGTAGATGCGGCTGGATCTCTTTGTGTAGCCTCTGGAAGGCTATGAGATAAAAGCTCGATACTCTTTTTAAGATCAAACATATAAAAAACATCAGTAGTTTATCATCAACTTGGGATTGCTCTGTAATAATAAAATTACCTCGGGTCGAAGTGTCAGTACCATTCCATTAGGCAATAGAATATAAGTATGGGATTTATGACATGTTATCTTACATTTTAACAGGGACAGAATGTCCCGTACCAACAGGTTAACTGGACATTCTGGGAAGAGTAAGAAGTTGTGTGTGAAGGTCACAATTTCATCATCATTTAGTGACATGAGAACACAATCATTCAACATCAACATTATTTGATAGAGCACATTTCTGTTTGATACTGGAAAACTCCACAACTGTAGTTGTCTTTATCAGAGGCAGGCAATGTAAATGTGGCTGTGCTATACCTAGCTCCTGTGTCTACCATAAAATCATGAATTTGATTTCCAATTTTGATTTTAATCATGTGAGCTGGCAACCTGCTGTCAGTGGGGTCCCGGCTTCCCTAGTGCATCTGTGAAACATTGGCTGGCATCATTGTCGAGTTGCCTCCTTGAGTGTAAAGCATAGGTCGTTGATGGGTCTGCTGCTGCTGTGTCTTTGATGGCATCATATACTGGTTCTGAAGTACCATTTGTGGGGCATATGGTGGTGTCATCTGCTGTTGTGGTTGAGTGAACGCTTGTGTAAATTGAGGCTGCATTCCAAAGTGTGGAACTGTCTGAGACATGGGTTGATTAAATCCCATGTTCTGTTGTGGCCATCCTCGAGGTTGGTTCTGATTGTTTGGAGGAAACTTGACATTGTTCTGCAACATGTCCTGGTCCTCTACACTGAGAGCATTGAATTGGTCTTCTTGGGCCTTGATTATAATTCAGTGTTCTCGCTCAGGTGTGTGTGTGTGTGTGTGTGTGTGTGTGTGTGTGTCTGCGTGTGCGTGTGTGTGTGTGTGTGTGTGTGTCTGCGTGTGCGTGTGTGTGTGTGTGTGTGTGTGTGTGTTGCAATACAAATTCATCAAACAATATAATTATCTCAACAGTGTCTTTGCTTACTTTTCCTGAGGTAATGATTTCTCTGACTTTGTGTCACAGTGATGTCATGTAGTGTGCTGTGTGTATTAAACTAAACTTTGCCCTCTGATGTTCTGATGTTTTTTTCTCCTCACAATGAGAAAAGATGCAGAACTGGCAGAAGAAGAGCCTGATCTGTCAAGAAGAGCCTAAAGCCCAGAAGCTTTAGCAGGTAATCTACATAAAATGATAACTATTATTTGACACACAGGATATTTGGAAGAGCTTTGGCTAATTGTTTGTGTTTTCTGTGTGAATGCTTCTTGAAAAAGTTGGGTTGGAGAGTGAAGAGGTGTCACTGACGCTCACAGACCCTCTGTGGCTCCTAACAGACCGGTACGACTGTGGAGTTTAATGTTTGTCTGAAGAGCCCATAGACGTTGAGTTTTTAATGCTGTGATAGTGTACCATGTTTTGCAATACAATAAACTTCTTTCCTTATAGGAATTCTATTTACCCTTCTAATAGTTATGTATATTGTGTTTTGCTCTTGTCTTTGGAATCTTCAGGAGCACCAGTGCTGACTGTGTGCTGGAACATTGAAAAGGTGAGTGCAAAATAAATAATGCCTTCCTGTTCTATAGCGCGACTCAAACTTTTGATGCTGTGGAAAAATGAAAGACTGCAGTGCTGTTAGCATCAGTGTGAGTGAGTGAGCCACAATCAAATTATGTCCTGGGAAAAGTAATGTGACAAGTTTTATAATCGGAGGCTGTAAAATGTATGAATAGTTCAACAAATATTGTATCACAGACTTTATCACAGTTAGGGAAAAGCACAAAAGTGTTTACTTGAGCAATGTATCAAATTTCAAAATAATTTGTCGTAAAAAGTCCTAATTGCATCAATAACAGGAAGTAGTTTATGTGAACAGCCATACAATCTGGTCCTGTTTTCAGTGAAGTTGATATTGTGTTAATCTTTTCTGTTTACATTACAGGAGCTCCATGATTTCACTCCAAAGGTGCAGGAGGACACCAGGGAGGAAACTTTTTATCTGAACAAGGACTCCACCCGCTCCAGGGGAATCAAATAAAACATAAAGGATGAGAGGTAATCAAAGAACAGAACTAAGTCTTATGGATAAAATTTGAATATTGAGCGCATTGTCTGTAATTAATCAACCCTAACCCTTAACTTAAATGTTAAAAATGTGCTAAAAAATAGACTGTGAAATGTGTAGCGTCCTAAGAATACGTTGACGTTTCTGTGACTTTTGCGGTTAATTAATTGTTTTTTCACATTCTGAGCAATACTGAACCTTAACAAGAATTACAATATGTTGATATTACCCAAATGGCTCATTGTCACAGGAAGATCACGATTCGATTGTTATCTCCATATTGCTCAGCTCTATGCTCTAGTCCTGCTCTAGTCCCACTCTAGTCTAAAAAGCATTGCCCTTGGGAATATATTAATTTGTTTTCTGTTTTTTGCAACTGTCCAGAAAACCGAGGTGAAAATAACCAAGTGGTTACAGAATGCTCTGGACCGTAATGGGGGATGCACAGAAAGGATGAGGAGAAAAGAGGGTTTGAGCGGAAGAGCTATGGCTGTTGTGTTGTACAAATGTAAATGCAATGTAAGATCAAACTGTATGTGACAGGTTAGACTACACATTTCAGTAAAATTGAGAAAATATGATTATATTTAATAATTACACAATATTTACTCAATACAATAGTTATGATTTGACAAATAATAACTGATTATTTTGTTGTTTTTAAACTGACTGTCAGAAAAGTGTCAGTAAATTGTTTGCATTTTTATGCACTTTGCACTTTGATGACTTAGATCCCTAGATCTTAGTCTATTTTTCTTCACAAACTCTAACTTCTGGTGTAAAACTGATAAATATTTACCACAGGGAGTCTCCACCAAACAAAATCATAATTAGAAAAGTACATGAACCTGTCATGTGGGATTTAACCACAAATGTTCAGAAATACTATGTTTATACCTCTGTTTTTGGGGGGATATTTGAACTGCCAGTTCTATATTTGTGTTATATTAAAAACCTAAGCTGGGCCAGGTCCTGGTGTAGTTTCGACCTCAGCTTTGAGACTTTGTTACAGTTTGGCTTGTCAAATAAAGAGATGCTGTGTAATTCTGCAGTTGTTGAAGCATTTGTGTGACAAATGTGACCAGCAACAATAATTATAAATATAGCCGCAAGCGGCAATGATCGGCCCTCGCCACGCCGCCGCCACGCCGCCGCCACGCCGCAAGAGGAGGGGGCGCTAACGCGCCCCAATTGTCCTTTTATTATGCCTACTGCTGAATCTGTGACGCTGTCACATCTTCTCCCCTTTGTTTTGCCATCAAAAAGCAATTTTATTTTGAATTCTTGGCAAAATGTGCGGCTTTGCCGCACAGACACCGTGACTCTTTGAATAAAAATGTGAATAACTTTTGACGGTTCACTCCTGAAGATGAGTCTCACCAAATTTCAGGTTAATAGGGCTAACGCCCTGGGAGGAGTTTGTGAAAGTCTAAAGTGTAAACATGTTCTGGCGATTTCCCCATTAGAATAATATGGGAGGTTTTGGTCATCGCTACGGCAACGCCATAACAATTATGACATGGGTCTCATTGACTTTTTTGATGGGGCCAAAATTGAGTTGTGTGTCAAATTTCATAAAATTTCGCAAAACTAAACATTTAACCTCCATATAAAATCTGTAGGGGGCGCTGTGGTGCCAAATTAATTTATTTCACTTCAAGTACGTTTAGCGCAAAGAGTTTAACAACTGATTCTAATTTGACGCAATTCAGACTTTATCTGCGCAAACGGCAGAAATGTTAAATTTGGGAGATTTCTGAAATTCTAGCTACAGTTTGCGGCTTCGCCGCACAGAGACCGTGACAGGTATCAATGTAATTTGAATAACTTTTGATGTCTCACTCCTCAGTAGCATTCTCACCAAATTTCAGCTTTTTAGGGCCAACGCCCTGGGAGGAGTTCGTAAAAGTACGACTTTTGGAAAAACTCCCGAGTCATGCTTAGCCATTTTTGAACCAATATGGCCGACATTTGGTTGGGCGGACGGCGTTGCCGTAGTAATATTTTTTACTTCTCTTGTCACCATCTACCTCTGCGCCAAATTTCATGATTCTACAATCAGATTTTTTTTGGGTCATTTTCTATCGCTCAATGCATTTTTGGTACATTTGGGGGCGCTGACGCGCAATTTTTTTTTATTTTAGAAAAGGGAAATAGCCAGAATGTAGAGAGGCACGATTTTTAGAGGTGTGCAAATTTTTGTGACTTTTCGTCAATGTTCACTGGGTGAAAAATAGGGGGGTTGGTCCCGAGAAGAAAGAAAGAAAGAAAGAAAGAAAGAAAGAAAGAAGAAAGAATAATATTCCGATGCGAAAACAATGTTTCCCATTTTTCAAATATCATAAACTATACATTTTCGGAAAGCGCTCGCGCTTTCCTACCTCATGGTGTGGGTCCCTGGTCACTGACGGGTACTTTTGTTAATTTTGAGTGGGCTCCGCCCACTTTGTGTTTTTGGCCCTCTATACAGTAATAATGTTAAATTTTTGCATTACATGCTTATATGCACGGAACATGCAAGAGATGGGGAACGTGTTCATGAGCTACTTAGCGCAAATGAGTGCTTTATATGGCCGGAATGGGGGTCGTCATCCCAATGTAAAGTGCTCGTTTAGTGCGCACTTTTGCACGGGCTTCGCCCGTTCACAATGGTAATGTTCCATTTTCCTACTACTAATTAGTATGCACGGGGCGTGCATGAGTGAAGGAGTGCGTTAGTGTTTGGAAGTGGGCGAGCGCTTCGCGCTCGATTTTGTGCGCACTACTTGCACACTTTCGCAGCTTTGCACGGCCTTACGAGACTAATAGGCCTCTCGCCAGCTTGTGGCGCTCGGGCCTAATTATTTTATTAGTTGGTCACCAGATCCGGGCCAGATCCGGCAGTTACATCTGGCCCACATGGCGCAAAGAATGACGACCCCCCACTGGCCCAGTGCTGGTTTGCCAGAGGTGGCCCATGTCTGAGCCAGAACTGGGCCAGATGTGAGCACTCAGAGCTGGCCCAGTTCTGACAAACCAACACTGGGCCAGCACTGGGCCAGAGGGGGGCTGTCATTCTTTAGAGCAATCTGGGCGTGGACTTTTTTGTAAAATGTTGTAACCCTTCCTTAATTTATAGTGATATTTAAAAACATATGGTTGCAAGGTTTGATTTTGTAGTCTGCTTCGTCCAGGTAACTGTTATGTAAGATTGTACTGGGTTTATCCTGTCCCTGTAATATAAAACAGGACTTCTCTGTTAGTTTAATTAAAACTCAAGAATCGGCTGTCCCATGATTCTTGAACAATGCAGAGCAGGGTTTAAACATTAATGGACACCGTATAAAGTCATCCCAGAAGAGTTGGAGTGAGGTCACTGCCTCTCAGCTTTCAAACCATGGCAGACTTTGGGAGAATTCTGCAAAGTGTTGGAGAATTTGGCTTATTTCAAAAAGCGTGCCTCTTTGCTCTGGTCATTCCAAATATTATCCTGCCTTTCCACTTGGCCTCTGTGATTTTTGTCCAGTCTGATCCAGAGAGACACTGCAACACAAACTGGATACTGGGAGCCGACCCGAACCTGACCACAGAGGAGCAGCTCAACCTCACCTTGCCCTGTGAAGAGGACCGGACCTTCAGTCGTTGTCTGATGTTTGCCCCTGTGGACTGGGACATTGAAGACATCAGGAACTACAGGCTGAATGAGACCACAGTGTGCGATCAGGGCTGGGTGTACAAAGACACTCAGTATGAAGCCACCATAGTGACTGATGTAAGAGAAGAAGTGATTGAAGGCATTGTTGAATTGTCATATCCTCATTGTTTAACTGTATATCTTTGCAGTTTGATTTAGTCTGTGGGACGTCCAATCTGGTACAAGTGGCCCAGACGGTGGTTATGGCTGGAACGCTTTTCGGGTGTCTTTTATTTGGACCATTGTCTGAGTCGTAAGTCTTTTTGCAATCACTTGCAACAGGGTAAAAAAAATGTATTGTAATTTACAGGTCTGGGGCCTCATTTATAAAAGCCACTTCCCTCTTCCTAAATCCCACCCATGGACCTATTATATCATCCCAGCCCACTTTACTTCTGCGCTGCGTTAATTCCTCATGAGTTTCCGCCCTGAGCCCTCCCTGAGCCCGCCCTGAACCCGCCCTGACCCCGCCCCAATATACCATATATGGCTATTCAAATCACAGAATTAACATATTTTTAGAAGCATAGACGCGGTTCTACCAAGATGGAGGTGGAAACACTAATCTGCGAGGTGGAGGTCCACAAGGAGCAATGTTCCCTATAATTTTTCACGTGTCTGGGCAAACACACAAGCTCTCTGAGCACACTGAGGACCACTGTGCGCAACATCAGATGTGCCCCCTGTGGCCACACACCTGTATCACACGGCCTGTTCAAAACCATAGTAAGTTACATTAAAATAATCAAATTACAGCCGCAATTTTCATTAGTTTACTTTTATTACAAGAGATTAGGCACACTTAAAATGAAAAATACAAAAAATCCTGTTGTTCATGAAATGTATAGTAGTTATATGTGAGAGTCCTGCTTTGGCCTGGCTGTGGTCCAGTGGCACAAGCCATTCCATCCTAAAATAACCACATTTCTTTTTTACTTTGGCTTGGTGAGTGGATGTGTCCCTGGCGCTGTTCGTTTCGCCATGATAAGGGTTTGCGTCTTTTAACTCTGCCCCATTATTGTTAGCTAGAACCTGCAAGGTGCGTATGGGCAGGGCACATATGCACTATCAATGCTCTGATTGGCTGTGTAGCTTCCCCGCGGTCGTCCGCGTGGACCGGCGCACCCGCGGTCCGCTGCGGGACTATTTAGACTAATATCTCAGTGAATATGAGTCTGATTGTAATAAAACACACAGCGTTTTGAAACTAAAAATATAGAGAACACGAGTTACACAACGTGTCCCCTGGACAGTGCTTCTACTGTCCACTAGAGTCTTCTACAGTGTGTCAAACGCTTGCGCTTCATTCTAGGGCTAGGGATAGGCCGTTTGGTAATTAGATTAGATTAGGTCTAATATTAGATATTAATTAATAGGTTTATGGTGAATAAAATTTTCTGCACGCCATGTATTTTCTTCTGCGCGCACTATGTGGTCATGGCAACGCAGCGGCGTATCCAAAACAAGCAACTCGGGACCCACGCGCAATTTGATGGTGAATGGAATCAAGACTGTGCGCAAAGTGATCAATCCAAACCCTTATCGCAATAATGTAACAGTAAACCACCAGATTGAACAGCTCTAAAGGACACTACATGAAATCCTCTTTGACATGAATGAGATGCGTCAAGTAAGTGAGCTCGGGAGAGGTCCCATTAAGCCAACCAATGGTCCCATTAACTCAAACTGCCATGTGTGTCACTATTTCACCTCTTCCCAAACTTAGCGCAGCACAATTTTCGTGTCAAGTATTTTTTATAGATCACAAAAATGCGTACGCACATTTTGAGCTTCGTTTTGTGGGTACCGGGCTTTATAAATGAGAGAGACCCCTAGTATTTTACTTAAAGCTCTAACTTGTGCTTTAAGTGTTCAAAAACACAAACTATTTATGTGGAAAAAGATAATACGAAACATTTATTCTGAGGTTATGAAGATTATTCTTGAACATATATTGCAATAACCATGTTACCAAGTTACCACTTGTTAACACAATTGAAATAGTGATGTTTGCACATTTAGGTGTTTTATATTGAGCTCATATCCTGATATATACCACGCTGAAGCTGAGTTTCTTTTGTATAATAACAATATTGTTACTTATGTTTCAGATTTGGTCGTAAGCGAGCCACCCAGATCCCAGCAGTTCTCCTGTTCTTGTTTACTGTTGTAACAGGACTCAGCCATGATTTCTACCTCTATTTGGTGTCCCAGTTTATGGTGGGAGTTGGCTATGGAGGGTTTCGGATGAATTCCATAATGCTGGGTAACATAATGCCTCATTAAGACAAAAACTTTTTTCCTTTTCTTCTTCTATAATGTGATATTTTGTTTTCATAGCCACAGAGTGGATTGGCACGTCCAAGAGGTCCTTGGGAGCCATTTTGTCTCAGGTTTTTTTTGCCATTGGTCTGTGTGTCTTGGCCGGACTGATCTACTTAGTCAGAGACTGGAGACTGGCTCAGCTCATCACGGCGGCGCCTCTGGGAGTCCTGGCCATTTACATATGGTGTGTGTCATCGCCGGTCTTATTATATCTTGTGTATGGTCGAGAAATAAAAGTACGGTGTTTTTGTCAGGTACATTCCGGAGTCGGCCCGGTGGTTGCTGGACAGAGGTCGGGTGGAAGAGGCCAGTGAGGTGTTAAAGAAGGCAGCAGCCATCAACAAAGGCATTGTCCCAGAATCTCTGCTCCAAAAGGTAGGCCTACTGAAGTATAAGCCCCAGACGTCACGCAAGTAACAGAATAAAGTCATTGTACATTCAAACAGCACGGATGACCGAGACTGGCTTTATTTCAGATATAAAAATATCATTTTATGATTGGCACTTTGGCCTGAATAACCTCATAATCCCTGTGTCAGGATAAAAGTTGAAGCAGACGACTCTGTAATAATAAAAGGCTGTTTCCAAAGTCATTGAAAAGCTACTGTTTGTTCCAAGCATTTACGATGCAACGTAGAGATTTGTTTTAGAAGTGTAAAATGTAATTATTAGAGAAACAATTATTTTCAATAGGACAAGAATTAGTCCTATTTTGTCCACTTCCTGTTTATTACAGGTTGTGGTGGGGACAGAAACAAAGAAAAAAGGAGGCACTTTAACTATTTTCAAATCAGCTGTGCTCTCAAAGTATCTTTTTGCAGTAGTTCTGGCCTGGTGAGTTACACCATGACAGCTGACACAAAAGCAACATAGGCATACAAAAGCTGCTCTGACTTCAACTGATCGTCCCTTATCTTTTAGGTTTTCTCTAAACCTCACATACTACTGCCTCTCATTTAATGTGGGGAACCTGGGCCTGGACGTTTTCCTGACACAGTTCATATTTGGTGTGTCCGAGCTGCCGGCTCACCTGTTATGTATCTGGCTGATAGAGGCTTTAGGGAGGAGGGTGTGTCTCATAACCACACTGCTGGGCGGGGCGCTCACATGCCTCCTCATCATCGTAGTGGGCCAAGGTAAAACACATCTGTTCTCCTTTGTAGCGTGTATCAAACAGCATCATAATCCAAATGTTGTGTTTTCAGACAAAGCTATTTTTTTGACTCTGTTTGCTGCATTGGGACGCATTTTCTCACATATGGCAGGATCCATTTGCAGTGTTTATGTCCAGGAATTGTTCCCAACATCTCTTCGGTAACTCTTCACTACTTTAACGTTGTCCATAAAGATAGTTTACAGAATAAACATATATATATAAAACAAACTTTTGACCATTCTGTGCCTTCAGACAGTCGGCCTCTGGGCTGGGTAACATTGCGAGCCGTGCCGGGGGCTTGTTGTCTCCAGTGGTCAACATGCTGGCCACATACCACTGGTTTGTTCCTATTGTAGTTTACAGCTCCCTCATGTTTGTGAGTGGAGTTCTAGTCTTCATGCTTCCAGAGACCAGGAGGAGAGAGCTGCCAGACTCCACTGCTGATGTGGGGAAAAGGTCAGGGTGAAAATTACACTTTAAATCTGAGCATGAGTTTGATGTACTTGGAATAGTATCTTTACTGTTTCCTCTCATTCACAGAAAAAACAGTTCGACAGTACATCAGATGGATGTTTTAACATTTTCTAAGTTGAAATCCACTCGACTGTAGGTCACATGACTATGCCTTTTCCATTTAGTACTGTGTGGATCCTGTTGGCATTGAAATGATGAACAGTGTCACCTTCTGTTCAGATCCTAGAACTGTCCAAACTCTAATGTGTTGATAAGTTTTTATGTATGTTCTCTGACTTGTATGTTTGAATTGTTTTAATCCTGTAATCTGTATTTTGAATGTGGCTACTTATTTATAGTAAATATGTTTTGGATTCTTAACTTGTTTCTAACTTTTTTATTTTCAAATATAGATTAGTAATTGAATAACTAACAACATAAACATAAACATAACAGCTAAAATAATAACATTTTAGCTGTTATTGAAACAGTTTTATTCATGAATAATGTTCCTTAAAATCCAAGCAGACCATTTCATTAATTCAATCATACAGGTTAATTAACACAAATGACTAGGATTTTCTAAATATAAAGCATGAATACGAAGTATGAAAAAAAAAGTTTTTTGGACAATTGTCTCCATAATTATGTCATTCCTTCACCTGGAATGATGCACAGTATATCATCAAACTTATATCTCTCTCATGGACACAAGGTGGCACTAACAGGCCCAGTTACAGGTCAGATCTGTTTTTTTTGTAGCAATGAAAACACCTTAAACAATTGATTAAATGCACATTTAATTCCCTACTGCAGAACATTCCAGGATGCAATAAGACCCTCCATCAGAAAAGTTACATAGTGCCCCTTTAATCGTCTTTGAACAATTCAGATTTAGCGTTCTGTGCCATTAAATTTCTAAGAGTAATAACAGTGGTGTCATTTGCAGTTGCCATTTATGTTAACAATAATTACAGTACATTTTCAAAACGATAAATCATCCATCCAGTTGTCATTGGTGCTGGAGGTTTTCTCTGTTTCCTTCATTTCTGGCTCTGAAACCCCATCCAGGAGAGACACTTTTGACTGCGACAAAAGCGGATATGAAAAAATGTCTCCTCCAAAAATGTCCAGTGGTTGAAAGGACGCAACAGGAGATGTGGCTGAGTTAGACGGTTCTACATGATCATTGGTGCTTAGAAAATCACTTAATCCAAAAATGTCATCCAGTTGGTCGATGTCTTTAGTCTGTGCTTCATTGGCGGCAGTATTTGACTGACTGAAGAAATCATCATTGGACGCGAACATATCAAAGTTAAAATCAGTATCACTGGTCCCATCTACTTTTTGATTGGCAACATTTTGGTCTGGCAAAAACGCCTCATCAAAAATGCTCAAACTATTTTCAGCTTGTGTCGACTGTACCTCAACGGTTGTTAAATGTTGAAATAGCAGCAATGTCACCAAAAATATCTTCTATCCAGAAGTTCTTGTTTTGCCACATTCTTTCGTTTTGTGGCATGTGGGTGGTACTATATGTTTTTTAAATAATTTTACATTAAATTAAATAAAGAAAGGGGAGTAGCTCGCCTAGGGCAACAAATATGCTGGGGCCGGCCCTGGGTCAGAGGATGAATGACAAAACTGATTGATTAGCCAATAGGAAGAGCCCCAAGTGAGAAAGTCTGCCCCGTCTGCCCCCATACTGCCCATGGATCTATTATAATATCGATGCCACACTTTCATTTCACTGGCATCCATTGTATTTGATGACGCTGCGTCCAAACCGTCTCCAAAAATGTCACCACTGAACAGTTCATTCGGAGCACCAGCTGTTGTTGCTTCAGCTGACAAATCCTCTTGATGATTTGGCAAATAATAACTAATTATTTTGTTGTTTTCTACGACGAGTTTCTACGAGTATAAGGGCCAACCAAGAAAAAAAAAAGTGCTGCACTACGAGAATAAAGTCATTAATTAATGAGAAAAAAGACGTTAATTAATGAGAAAAAAGTCGAAGTCAGAAAAACGTCTTAAATTAACGACAATAAACTCATTAAATAACGAGAAAAAAGTAATTAAATGACGAGAAAAAAGTAATTAATTAATGAGAAAAAAAACTCCTTAATTAACGAGAAAAAAGTTGTAGTTTAGGCGCCGATTCAAAGTGACATGAGCAGTTCACTTTCAGCACCACGGCCAGGACTCAAAAGAACGGGCTTGGATGAGCTGACAGTTTAGCACTACATAAAAGCCTGCAATAGATGTTAAAGTGTTTCCTGGTCTTTAAAACGATGTCTTACGTGTGTGTTTATTACAAGACAAGACACTTCCGTGAAGCAGCACCTTTCCTGTTACGCATCATTCATAAACGCTTTACTTTCTCCATGATGTAGCTGTAGTGCACTGTGGGCTCAAACACCAGCCGTGCTCCGTGCCACAGCCGCCCGCAGACAGGAGGAGCAGCCTCGGTGTTATATTCACACGTTCTCTGCTCCTCTGTAGTGTTGTTTCTCTTCGTGGGCACTTTGCGCACAGTCACTATTCTCACGTGCTCATTGTGTGCACTTAAATTTTATGCTCCGATTCTAACCTTTTGTGATCCCTTGGACAAACTCAGTAAAACACACATCATCGCATCATCCATACATTATCCATACATTATCCGTACATCATCCATACATCATCCATACATGACATGAGCTTCAACACACGAGAGCATCAACACCGGAGTACGTCATTTTACAGGTCCGGGACCTGACATGCAGGGCCGGCCCAAGCCTTCAGGGGGCCCTAAGCGAAAAAAAAAATTGGGGGCCCCTCACCACGTCATCAGAATCAGTTTTATTGCCATTGTCAGTAAACAATTCACATATGGGAACTTTCTTCAACGCAGATATTAGACGTCCCAGATATGTTTTTGGGCGTATTTGTGGACGTTAAGGGTCGACAGCCACATTAGCACATTAGCAGTTTAAATTAATGAACAGGGGGGGTCTGGGGGCCCAGACCCTTTCAGACCTTTTTCGTGTATTCTGGTGCATTTTAATGTGGTCCAGCCGGCTAAAGTAAGAGTAAAATGTTGAGGTTGTAATGCTATAAAATGATGATGTGATGAAACTGTGCCAGGAGAAAATGACTAAAGCCAGTTATCAATACATTAGTGTACTTAATTACTCAATACAATATTGGCTATGAAAATAATTATGATCAAATTGATTAATTTTAACTGAAAATGTAAAATTAATAGTTATCCTTACTAATTTATCTTTTACAGCTCCCAACTGTTCCTTCTTGCTAAAGTGACAAAACAAGTTATATTAAATTAAACAAATGGCATAAGCATTTCTTGATTAAAAATTAACACTGAAAAAACTAGACAGTGCAAGCATGTTATTCCCAGAGAATGAACAGAACTAGAACTGAAGGTCCAAACCTAGCTATAGTGAAGAGACTGTGTTTCTGCAACTTTGCCACATTTATATAAAAATATATAGTATTATTCCATAACAGACGTAATCATAATATGTCTGGTTATTTTTCCACTATCAATTTATTATAATTTATAACAAATAGTCTAATGATGCTTTTTAAATAAATTTAAATGTTTTATTGCTCTATTAAAAGTTAATTACAATATAAATGTTTGTTCTGATCAGAACATCACACACTGGACTCCTGCGTGAAACAATGCTGCGATGTGATTGGCTGATGGACCTTACACGCATAAACCTTTACGTTCCTCTCATTGC
The DNA here is from genome assembly GCF_026437365.1 of Eucyclogobius newberryi. NCBI lineage: Eukaryota > Metazoa > Chordata > Actinopteri > Gobiiformes > Gobiidae > Eucyclogobius > Eucyclogobius newberryi. Next base: position 17,226,537 of record NW_027315746.1, read on the forward strand.
ACGTTAAAAAGTAAAACAGACATCACGAGTCACGATTGATCTCACACATGGTGATGTGAGAGAGAGGGGACCAAACTCAAACCCGCTCATCTCTAACTGAGGCTGCACAGGGGCCCGGGACAGGGCCGCACACTGTTCACTCCAAAGTCTCACATCAGAGGTTCTGGACGAGACGGCGCTCGTCCGGACCGGATCTCCGCCTCTTTGTGACCCGGGGCATAGACGCCACCTCACCGGCCTCACCTGCAGCTAACACTACCGGGCTGGTGTAAATATTAAGCTTATTATTAAGCTTTCATTCAGACATATTGTGCGGCACAGAGCTCTCGTCGCCTCCAGTCTGCGCGAACTAACGTGACAGAATCGTGTTGTTTCAAACAGCAGCATTAACCGTCTCTTTGTAAGATAAGTTCAATACCTGGAGAGTGTTGTTGAGTTTGCAGTTTCTTTACATCGTCGAGAAGTTTCTTCTTTCGTTTTTCGGCATCGGGGGGATACATTCCTCTGGACATGAGGACCACGCAGGGACCACGTTGTGTTGTGTTTATGTTTTGCTCTCGAGCTCCTCGCGCACAATGAAGTTGCCCAATCAGCGCAGGTTTGGTGTCTTGGTTGCCAGATTGTCATTACAAATAAATGCAGTTTGTGCGTTATATGTTACCGCTGTGTGCGGTGCCGCGCCAGCAGCGCTACTACACTAGTGGCGCACGCTGCGCTTGCACTTCTCATAAGACGGGTTGCCAGATTGGGGACCCTATTAACGCCTTGGGGCCCTTCGCGGCTGCTTAGTTCGCTTATAGGCTGGGCCGGCCCTGCTGACATGGGACACGGCACCAGGGAAATGATTGTTTGTGACGTCTAAAAGGCCTGTATCATAAAGAGCGACATCTATTGTGGGCTTTTGTATTCTCTTTTAACCAAGCGCCATTTACGTCCTGGCGGTGGTGTGTTTGTGTAATGAAGACTCCAGACAGATGCATTTGACTCAGAGCAGATCAGCTTCATAGCTTTAAACACAGTTCATACAAAATAGAGCTGTTACTGGACTGTACCATTATGCAACACTGAGGGGGGAGCCCATAACATGGTGCTGAAAGTGAACCGTGTATCGTTAATTAACGAGAAAAATCTCGTTAATTAACGAGAAAAAAGTAATTAATTAATGACTTTATTCTCGTAGTGCCCCGCATTTTTTATTTTTTTGGTTGGCCCTCCGTCGTAGTTTATGAATGATGCGTTACGGGAAAGGTGCTGCTTCACGGAAGTGTCTTGTCTTGTAATAAACACACACGTAAGACATCGTTTTAAAGACCAGGAAACACTTTAACATCTATTGCAGGCTTTTATGTAGTTAGATAAGATAAGAAAAGATAAGATAATCCTTTAATGTCCACACAAGCGGAAATTTCGTTGTTACAACGCAGTAAATACAGAAGGAAAGGACAGATTATAGGAAGTTTGAAAAAAACTCTTAAAATAGAAGAACACTCTTAAAAGAAGATAACTCTTATGAACAAAACAAAAAAACTCTTATTAACAAAACTCCTCTCCTATCTTAATAGGGAAAAATAAAATAGATGAATAAAAATAAAAAAGATAAAGATAAAAATAAGATAATAATAAAAGAATAATAATAGAATGAAAATAAAATAAAGTGAAGTAAAAATAGCTAGAGTAAGACTAGGTAATACTAATAGTAAGTAAGTAAACAAAATAAAACACTCTTATTTACATCAGTTGTATGCACATGAATATGGCCTTAATTGCTTGTGAGTATGACAGTAATTGCACATGAATATGACGGTATTGCACATGGTTAGGTCAGTATTGCAAGTGTTCAGGACTAGCAGTGTTTGTTATACAGTCTGACAGCAGCAGAAGGAAAGACCTGCGAAACCTTTCCTTCACACAGCGAGGGTGGATCAGTCTCTCACTGAAGCTGCTCTCCAGAGTGGACAGAGTGTCCTGCAGGGGTGAGACTCATGGTCCAGCATCGATGTGAATTTAGCCAGGACCCTTCTGTCCCCCACCTCCTGCACCGAGTCCAGAGCACAGCCCAGGACGGAGCTGGACTTCTTGATAACTTTGTCCAGCTTCTTCCTCTCCCTCTTTGTGATGGTGCTGCTCCAGCAGGCCACACCGTACAGGAGCTGATGCCACCACAGAGTCGTAGAAGGTCTTCAGGAGTGGCCCTGTCACTCCAAAAGACCTGAGTCTCCTCAGGAGGTAGAGCAGATTGGTCTTTCATGCGTCTGTTCATTGTACGCAGACCGTCAAGTGCCTGTGTGAGTTTTCCCCCTGGAGCAGTGTTGTTTGGGATAAACGTACAGCACTCGGTATTGAATAAAGCGCACACCCCATTCCTTTCCGCTAGGAGCATATCAAGCGCTATTCTGTTCTGAAAAGCCATCAGGGAAGTGGCGGCTAACTGTTCATGTACAGCCTGTAGACTGGCTTCGGTGTAGTTTCCCAGCTTTTGCACGTTGTAATGGATGAAGTTGATTCTATCAACATTCTTGTTAGGAGTTATAGGAAATAGAGCCGATATTATAGGAATATTCTCAAATCCTGCAGTTACTTGATCAGCTAATTTATATTCATCTGGGACACCTCGAGGAACACCTATTGCGTCTATATAAGTTGGATCATCGTCGCTGTGCCATGGCATGTAAGATACTGATCTTCTCTCTCTCTTCCAAGTTCCAGGAATGAAATTCTGATGCATCTCCCATATCTCTGCAGCCGAGGATGGTATAACTGATATCGGTAACAACAACAATATCAGTGCACACGTTCCAGTTGTGTTTCTAGGCAGTCTGTCATATATTTTATCTGCACTGCACCACCACCATACGTCAGCTCTGGATTTTGGTGAAAACCTGTGCGGAGCGGTGATGTTCTTCTGGCACAGATCAACTGGTATATCTCCCAACTGGTGCTTTGATCCATTAAATATGATACATGTCCAATTAAACTGCGCTATGTTTTTTGTCAAACAGGAAGGAGGTTTTATCTTTTCTGGGGAGGTCAGCGGGAGAATTTTGTCCCATTTTGAGCAGTTTTTGCTTGGATTGTCATTAGTCATTAAGTCTAGTGTGGTTGTTTCATTTACAAAATGTGTACCATTATCAGATCTTATAATTTTAGGAATTCCATATCTTGGGATTATGTCTTTGCATATTGCTTTTGCTACCGTTAAAGTGTCTGGATTTTTTGTTGGAAATATTTCTATCCATTGTGAGAATACATCTATTATCACTAAAGCATATTTCATTCCTTCACTGTTATTTAGTTGTATATAGTCCATTTGAATTTCCTGGAATGGGTAGGTAGGTGGAGGAAATTTTCCTCTTTTTGGCCTTAGATTTTCTTGTGAGTTGTGTTTTGCACAAATTAAACAGCAAATAAAAATTTTGAGTAATTATTGATTCCATATGTAGTATATGTCTTATTTATTGTAGATACCATCCCTCCTGTTGAGACATGTGACTTACCATGGCTCAATATACCTGCGCATCTAAATACATTTTTTAAGTAGTATTGTTTTCGTAGTTGTGATTGTGTAGCATATGTGAGAATATGCCACTTGGCTAGATCAGAAGGTTCGACTCAGGGAGGTGCATGTAAGTAATAATACAAAAACCAGCGAATCAAAGTGCGGCTGTGCCTTATATATTTCAAAGTGCGGCTGTGCCTTATATATTTACAGTGACCAACATACCAATATATACAATCTGCAGATTTCTAATGGTATACTGAAACATATTTCAATTTCTGGTGGTATCAATAACAATCCAAGGTTCAATAATGTTCAGTGCAAGACATCCATGGTAGAAAGCACACACACTCATAGTAACACTTGCAAATCTCAATGAAAATAGTACAAATGTCCATAAAAGAAGCAACCGGGTTCTTGTATTGTCCAAAAATATAGCGCTGTGACTGAGGGGAGAGTTCGCAAGGTGTGTGGTGTCTTTCGGGTGGGAGTGGACGGCTGAATCAGCCCCTACCATACCGCAGGTGGCTCATGTTGGAAAGTTTGTAGTTTTGTAATGTTCAGTGTTCAGTTCTGGTTCTGGGTCCAGGCTGGTCTCAGCTCGCCATCAAGTTAATCCTTCGTTCTGGTACCCCACTGGGCACACCTGGTACCCCACTGGGCACACCTGGCCAAATTCCACGTTTTCCTGCGCGCTACGAGTCCAGCATCAGCGGCGGTTGATAAAGCGTCTATTCACATACACGAGTTTAAAACCGGCGACATTTAAGATGATTAAAAAGCGGATGTTTGTTGCAAAGCGTACCTGGTTCAGCCGTCCTGTCGCCTCTCCCGACCCCGTGCCCGGAGAGGCACACAGGAAGCTGATATTGAACCGGCAAGCGTGTGATTGGCTAAAGTGACGCAGTGCGTGCGTGACGCGTAACATACGTAAACCACGTGACAAGAAGTATTGGGAGTTGTAGTTTTTTTTTCTATTTGCAATAAAAGTACGTGGGTTACATCCTCCCCGCCAAAATTCGTGCACGTCCCGGTGCATGTTCGACAACGAGGAACGGTTATTTACTACTGACAGCCAACACATCAGAAAGACTATGCAACAATGTTTGGACTACTGAGATCAATGGATTACCACGAGCGTAATATTGGAGTCTGTTAGGTGGTACTCTACGTCGTTCTGAACGTTTAACAGTAGTGTCAGGCAAGTCAGTGTCAGGCAAGTCAGTGTCAGGCAAGTCAGTGTCAGGCAAGTCAGTGTCAGGCAAGTCAGTGTCAGGCAAGTCAGTGTCAGGCAAGTCAGTGTCAGGCTTTGGTGGCTCTACTAGAGTGACTACATCTGGAGGACCTTCATCGGTGGAATTGATTGAACTTCCTTCAGAATCAGGTAAGCTAGTGCTTTCAGGTAGATGCTCTTCATTTACAGGTTCAGTTCCAATGGGTTCTGGTAAAGTTTCTTCTACTTCCAAATCCAAAGTTGGGTGACTGCACTTAGAGGGACTTGATCCGTGTTGGGTGTCAACCTCAACGGGCAGTGTCCTTTGGTCATCAATGAGTAAAACAGGAGCGTGATGTTTGTCTACGGTGAAGTGCATAGTTGGTGGACTGACATAGGGGATCCAATTATCATGGCCTTCATCCTCAGCAGCGGAGTTTGCGAGATTGTCAATGTTTTTATGCTGTCGAGTTATGGGTCTACGGACCGGTGAGTGCTCCAGTGATGAGTTATCACTGTCTGTGAGAAGACTGCATGGAAGAAGCAGGTCTCTATGTAAAGTCCGTGCAGGTCCATCATTACTTTCAGGTTTGACTTTGTACACTGGAAGTTCTCCAGCTCGATGGACGACAACATAAACTCCTGGTTCCCATTTATCAGACAGTTTGTGCTTTCCTCTAAGGCGTACATTTCTCACCAGGACTCGGTCCCCTGGCACCAGTGCAGATGGAATCACACGACGATGAAACCGTGCTTTGTTTCTGCCTGCAGATTTTGAAACGTTGTCCGAGGCAATTTTGAAACTTTCTTCCAATCTTGATTTCAGTGATTTGACATACTGCAAGTGAGTTTTGTGCTTGGTCTCACGCACAGGAAGATTGAATGCCAAGTCCACAGGAAGGCGAGGTGTTCTCCCGAACATCAACTCGTACGGGGTAAAACCGGTAACCTCGTTCCTGGTGCAGTTGTATGCGTGAACCAGTGGTTTTACATATTCCTTCCATTTTGTTTTCTGTTTTGTTTCCAGTGTTCCCAACATTGCAAGTAGTGTTCGGTTGAATCGTTCAACTGGGTTTCCTCGTGGGTGGTACGGCGTTGTTCTACTCTTGAGAATACCAGCAACTTCACATAATTCTTTAATTAGTTTAGACTCAAAATCTGCCCCCTGGTCTGTGTGAATTCGCTCGGGGATGCCATAATGAATAATGAAATTCTCCCACAAACATTTGGCTACAGTCTTTGCTTTTTGGTTAGGTGTGGGGATGGCAAATGCAAATTTTATGAAATGATCAGTCAAGACCAAAATGTCACGGGTATTGCTGGTGTCAGGCTCAAGACTCAGGAAATCCATACACAAAAGTTCAAGCGGACGTGTTGCTTTAATGTTGACAAGTGGAGCAGCTCTTTCGGGCAGTGCTTTCCGACGGACACAACGACCGCAATTTTTGATCTTTTGCTCCACATCTGCTGCCATTTTCGGCCAATAAAATCTTGTTCGTACCAGGTCAAGGGTACGTTCAATCCCCATGTGACCCATGTCATCATGAAGATTTTTCAGAACCACTGGACGCAGTTCTTCAGGGAGAATTAGTTGATACGAAATATTTTCATTATCTCGCCTCTTCCTGTACAACACTCCGTCCATCAGCTCCATCCTTGACCATTCTCTTAACAAGAGTGGCAGTTCAGGGAGTTCAGCCCTTGCGGTTGGCGGAGGCTTTTCACCCGTTTCGAGCTGATGGATTAACTCTCGGATGCATGGGTCAGCGTGTTGCTTTTCTTTAACATCGAAGGCAGGAATGACTGGCAAATGGTGTATACCTCCAGAGCAATAATCGTCCGGAATAGTGTCAGCTGTGACGGACATTGACTCCACATAAGTGAACCCTTGGTCATGTGTAGAGCGGACATAATGACCTTGGCATATGGCATTCACAATGTCTTCTGAAATCACTTCAAAGTCAGCGGCATGCCGAGTTATGAATTGATTTACCATCTCATGGTCTTGCAGGATGTCGTCACTTGAAGAACAATGAGGACGTCTGGAGAGAGCATCTGCGTCTTTGTTCCGTGTTCCAGCCCGGTATTGGATTTTGAAAGAATAGGTAGACAAAGCAGCCAACCAACGATGTCCTGTAGCGTCCAGTTTAGCAGTGGTGAGGAGGTAGGTGAGGGGGTTGCTGTCAGTAACCACTGTAAAGTTTGATCCATAAAGATAATCCTGAAATTTTTCCGTTACACTCCACTTGAGGGCAAGAAATTCTAGTTTATGTGCGGGGTAACGGCTTTCACTTTGCGACAGTCCACGGCTGGCGTAGGCTATGGCCCGAAGCTTCCCCTCCTGCTCCTGGTACAACGCTGCTCCCAGTCCCGTCACACTAGCGTCCGTATGGAGAATGTACGGATGAGTTGGATTTGCAAAACCAAGCACTGGAGCAGTGGTCAGCTTTACAATGAGTGCGTCGAAAGCGTCGTGACATTGGCTAGTCCACCTTTCACCGAATGGCTGGTTCGGACTATACAGTGATGATTGTGGTCTAGAGTTCTTTGACTTGCGAGCTGGTGGGTATCCACGAGTCAGGTCATTTAGTGGTTTGGCAATGACGGCGTAGTCTCGTATAAATCGGCGATAGTATCCGGCAAAACCCAGAAATGATCTTAATTGCTTAAGTGTCGTGGGAATTGGCCAGGTTTTTATGGCTTTGATCTTTTCTGGGTCTGTTTCCACACCATTTTCAGATACTATATGTCCCAGGTATCGGACAGATGTCTGGAAAAACCGACATTTCTCTGGTGATAATTTTAGTCCATATTCCCCCAATCGCTTAAGAACTCTAAGAAGCCTTCGCTCATGCTCCTCCAAAGTGTCAGAAAAAATTATCAAATCGTCTATAAACACCAACACCTCTTTCAGGTGGAGATCTCCCATGCATCGCTCCATCAAGCGCTGAAAGGTGCTGGGTGCATTTGTAATCCCTTGTGGCATGCGATTAAACTCCCAAAACCCAAGGGGGGTCACAAATGCAGTTTTCTGTTTGTCCTCCTCATCCATCTCTATCTGGTAGTATCCACTCTTTAGATCCAGCACGGAGAACCATTTTGACCCAGTGAGGGCAGAAAATGATTCTTCAAGATTTGGTAAAGCATATGCATCTTTAATGGTCTGAAGGTTCAATTTGCGATAGTCTATGCATAACCGTACATCACCATTTTTCTTCCTCACCACCACTACAGGAGACGAGAAAGGAGAAGTAGATTCCTGTATGACTCCGGCCTCAAGAAGGTCACGTAGATGGCGTCTGACTGCTTCGATATCCTGTGGGTGAATTGGCCGAGCATGCTGCTTCACCGGTGTGGAGTCGTGAAGTGGGATCTTATGCTTTACAGTAGTGGTACATCCAAAATCTAAGTCATGTTGAGAAAATACCGCCGAAACAGTGTTTAGTCTCTCTGTGATCCTCTCTTGCCATTCAGCTGAGAGAGGCGAATCTCCAAAGTTGATGTTTAATTTGGATGATGGAGTTGTAGCATGGTTTGTCACCTGATGTTCGGTTAACATGCAGTGATAGTCCTCTAAATCAGCGATCACACTCAGTGGGGGAATAAAAGTGTCCCATTCGGATTCATTTGAAATTACTACCGGAACCTTAAATGGAGGTAGAGCTGGAAGCATGATGAGACAGCTGCTGACGTATATTCCACCAGGCAGAGCAGAGGCAGGATGTTGCAAAAGGACACTGTGGCTGGGTGGTGGAGAAGAGACTTTAGCAGAGCCCTCGATGACAATGGTGCGACCCGCCGGAACGCACACTGGTGCCTTGTTGTTAAGTCTCACAACGCCTATTTTGCCATAGTCCTTGCATTGCTGTAACAGCTGTAATGTCTTTAAAACCGCTCTGTAACCCTGGGCATTCGGCTGGAATGCTGAATGACAGCACTGTCCATATAGTGTCTCTAGTGTGTTCATGCCAATGAGGATAGGAGTTGCGATGTGTGGGCTTGCATCCGGAACAACTAATGAAAGTGTTGAAACAACTTCCTTTTTGCCCACAAAGTCTTTAGAAAACTCAACGGAGAGCTCTATGTACCCAAGGTATGGAATGGTTTGTCCAGCAGCACCCTCAATTTGCAGAAGATCATGGAGTGGCTGGATCGGTTGTTCGTAGAGGTGTTTATTGTAAAAGGATGCAGATACTGTGGTCACCTGTGACCCTGTGTCGAGCAGGCACTTATGGGTTTGACCAGCAATACTGACCTCTGCAGTGCATCGGGATCCAACAAGCCCACAGGGAATTTTTGGTAATAACCCCGGACCAGTTTGCTGTGAATTAACACTGTGAATATTCCTTTTCTTTGCGGGACAGTGGGGGTCCTGCACAGCTCCTGTATGTCCCTCCACAGGAGCTGAGATTAGTTTAAATGTCCATTGGTTGCCTGATGGCACCGCTGCCATTTCTGTTTCCTCTCATTAAACTGTTTACGTTTTGTATTTACAAGCTCTTCATTTGGTCGATTCTCACACTGTGGTCGTATATGTCCATCTTCACCACATCGGAAACAAAATCCAGGCTTGGGGCTTGGAGACGATGAATAAGATGTAGTCCGAGCAGGTCTGGAATTTTGACTTGACTGCTGGACTCTTGGAGTAAATGAGTGGTGGTTGGACTGGGTAACCCGGGAAACAGTCAGCGCAGCCAGTTGCTGTTGTACCTCAGCCATTTGCTTGGTGAGCGTCGACAGGGCAGCAGAAACATCACTTCCTTCGACGGCGAACTGTGCTTGAGCAGCGACACGTCTTGATGTCCCAAGATGTTGTTTCATCCTCTGCACCTTACTTGCTTCACGATCTTCTTCAGTCCTCAATAGTAACAACAGCTCCGCAAAAGAAGGTGGGTTTGATTTCCGCTGTTTTAACTGGAGCTCAGAAATGAGGTTATTATCCCAGCATCCCCTGCAGAATTGGCTCAGCAGGTGCCTGTTGATGTCCCTTGGTTTTACTCCTCCCCTCTTTACAGCAAGACTAAGTGCTACTTGCAGTCGCTGTAAATAGACGGATGGCTTCTCACCAGAATCTTGCAAAGTATCCATAAACTTTATGTAAAGTTCTTCCCCATCTTGTACAGTTCCAAAGGCAGAATCTAAATGTTGAATAAATATTTCCGCAGGCAAATCTGCACCGAGATGTTTCAAAAGGTCCACAGCAGGCGGCAGTAGGCTGTCAAGGATCTGCCGTGTTCTTTGCATTTCAGATGCAGCAGGGTCTTTCAAGATAATATCCACACTCGAACGCCATGCGTCGTAATCCACTTCATGCTGTGGTCGGGGGGTTCTTCCGGAAAACATTCGTAATCTGTGTGAAGAACGCACATCGTCACTTTTTACAATGTGTTCCACCACATACCTCTGTATTCCAGGTGGATTCAAATCCGCAGGAGACATGGTGATTGTGGGGTGTCTTTGTCCCATTCCAGCTGCAGCAGGTGTGGTAACCAGTTCAGAATCAGCAGCCATTTTGTATTGTGGTGGTGTTGAGGGATCAGCCATTTTGAATTCTGTGGGGCGTTCAGGTTTAACAGTGCGCATCTCAGCAACTGCTTCATTTATTTGGGTCATTAATTCTTGTAAAACGTCAGTAAAGTCCTGGCCAGACAATTTTGCCACTTCTTTTAAGTCAGCTAAATAAGTCCGTGTCTTATCACAACCTACATTAGCTGCATAAATCTTGGATAAACTCTCCACACAATATTCATTTTCCTCTGGTTTAAACGTGTAAGGTAGAATAGGTGTTAACAACTCAAACGCAGAACCGGTTTTAAACTCAACCACTAATTTCTTGTGAAATTCACTTTCGGGTGAATCTACTTTAACTGAGCGTTCTATGGCCCCGTATTGTAGCAGGAAGTCTTCCACTTCCTCTGAATCACAATTCGGTATCCCGCTCACTAGCACGGAGTTAGGAATTTTAACACCGAGTGAGTCCAACACATTCATCATTGATTTAATTTGGTGAGTCTGAATGAAATTAAATTAACTAGCAATGTATCATATACTTAACATGACCTCCTGGCTAGCTCGCCATGTTTTTCTTATGTAGCATATGTGAGAATATGCCACTTGGCTAGATCAGAAGGTTCGACTCAGGGAGGTGCATGTAAGTAATAATACAAAAACCAGCGAATCAAAGTGCGGCTGTGCCTTATATATTTACAGTGACCAACATACCAATATATACAATCTGCAGATTTCTAATGGTATACTGAAACATATTTCAATTTCTGGTGGTATCAATAACAATCCAAGGTTCAATAATGTTCAGTGCAAGACATCCATGGTAGAAAGCACACACACTCATAGTAACACTTGCAAATCTCAATGAAAATAGTACAAATGTCCATAAAAGAAGCAACCGGGTTCTTGTATTGTCCAAAAATATAGCGCTGTGACTGAGGGGAGAGTTCGCAAGGTGTGTGGTGTCTTTCGGGTGGGAGTGGACGGCTGAATCAGCCCCTACCATACCGCAGGTGGCTCATGTTGGAAAGTTTGTAGTTTTGTAATGTTCAGTGTTCAGTTCTGGTTCTGGGTCCAGGCTGGTCTCAGCTCGCCATCAAGTTAATCCTTCGTTCTGGTACCCCACTGGGCACACCTGGTACCCCACTGGGCACACCTGGCCAAATTCCACGTTTTCCTGCGCGCTACGAGTCCAGCATCAGCGGCGGTTGATAAAGCGTCTATTCACATACACGAGTTTAAAACCGGCGACATTTAAGATGATTAAAAAGCGGATGTTTGTTGCAAAGCGTACCTGGTTCAGCCGTCCTGTCGCCTCTCCCGACCCCGTGCCCGGAGAGGCACACAGGAAGCTGATATTGAACCGGCAAGCGTGTGATTGGCTAAAGTGACGCAGTGCGTGCGTGACGCGTAACATACGTAAACCACGTGACAAGAAGTATTGGGAGTTGTAGTTTTTTTTTCCTATTTGCAATAAAAGTACGTGGGTTACAATTGCGTAACCTGTTTGCGTTTTACCATATGTATCTTTTATATATATATATATATATATATATATATATATATATATATATATATATATATATATATATATATACATATATATATATATATATATATATATATATATATATATATAATCACATGAGTCTGGATTCTTAATCTTCTTTTTATTAAATAATTATTTATGTTTTATTTATTTATTCATGTATTTATTTGTTCATTTATTTTGAATCTTATATTTATTTCAGCTGTTTGTTGTTTTATGTTACACTGAATCATCAAAGTAAGTTCCTATGTTTGTAAATTCAATTCAATTCCAATTCAATTTATTTTTGCAACGCACAAAATCACAACTTTTGCCTTTGAGCGCGAATTCTGCTCATCGCCTCGTCTTTAGCTCTCAAGGGAGGGCTAAAGCTCCGCCTTCCAGGTCCTCCTCGCCCCCACCTTTTTTCTCTTCATTCTCTCCCTCTATCTCTGTCTGAGCCTGTGCACGTGCAAACTCCTCACATGAACGCGCAAACTCTCCCCACCTTTGCTCAAACAGTACTTTCTACAACTTAAAGGGTACCTATAGTTTTTTTTTAAATTTATTTATTTTTCATACCTATTGGCTAAATTGACCGCTATTTCATGCTACCCAAGCGTCTCTTGGCCACCTCAGCCGTTATTTTATGCTATTCCGTTTCTTGGCTATTACAGCCTTTAAATCACGCGATCACCAAAATCGTCTTATCTTATCAGCCACCATAGCTGTCTATCCATTCTGGACAATCTTGCTTGAAGTGTCCTTTCTTTCCACAATGCCAACATTCATCTCTATCTTGACTTTGTTCACCTTCATCCTGTTTTCGATCCTGCCAAATTCCTTTCTCCTGCCATTGTTCTCTTGTGAAGTATATGTCTGTCCCGTTGTCTGAAGTCACAACAAAAGCAGCCTTTTCCTGTTGTTTCTTCTTTTTCTTTTCTCTACAACACCTGTCTGCATGCGTAGCTTGTTCTATATATGCATCTAACGTGCCTGTCCCAAAACCTACATAGTGCTTTCCTATCCACTCATGTATTTCTGGTTTGGAATTTGCATGTAATGCATTCTTCAACTGTTGTTTGTACACACTTTCTCCTTGTTCATCAGTTAGCCCACTGTGTACTCTGAAAACCTCCCTCATTCTGGTCAAAAACTCTTCAAATGACTCTGTATCATTCTGCTTTGTTCTATTTATTACACCATAATTTGGAGTTTTCTTAAATTTTTCTTTTATTCTATCGAGAAGAGCTGTTTGTCTTTGTCCCAATTGTGCTGAGTCATGTTCTAATATTGGTCTGTTTTGGTTATTACCCACTTGTGGTCCTCGTGCATCCCATTCTCCCACTACACTTGTCCACTTATGTCCTAATGCTCTTCTCAGGCACCTTTCAATTTCTGCACCATTCAATCTGTATGAGGTGAATAACATTGTCATTTCCTCACAAAATGCAGTCACGTCTGTGGTGGGTAGAGTTATTTCTTTTATTGCGTCACTAACGTCTGCGTCCGTCCATGGTCGGAAAACTAACATTGTATCAGGATACGGTGGGTTGTTTACGCCAGCTACGGCTTCCATGTTTGGTCTCTGTCCTGCTCTAGGATGCGCTACTTCAATCATAGGTGCCAAAATGTCATCTTGGTGAAATGGATTTGTTGGTTGCGATACAAATGTCTCTTGTGGTGCTGTTGGTGTTTCTGAATGTGGTATATATCTTATTGTCGAGTCCCCCATTGATTTTGATAGGTCTAATGTTCCATGTGCTTTCATTTGTTTTCGGGTCCTTGCGTCAGGTGGTAATGGGGTTTTCGGTGTTGGTTTGAATGATTGAGGTGATTGGCCTTTGCCTGCTTGTTCTAGCCCCTCTTGTGGATAAAGAGTTCTAATTTTGGTTCTGCGACTATTTGTGTCATATGGTGGAGGAGCGCCTTTGGGTGAATCATGGGTCTCGCTATGTGCAGCTCCTGCTTTAAATTTTTCGTCATCTGTGTCTTCTGACTCATCATTTCTATATACTGTTACTAGTGGCGGGGCTTGAACCCGCTGTGGTGGGTTTTGTCTTCTTGGGCGTTGGTTTTGTTCTTGGCTGGGCCCTGTTTCCAAATCATCTGTTTGTTGCCACAACATGGTAGATTTTTTATGTCCTTTTTCTCTTTTATTTGCTAGATCTAGCCATACTTTGCTTTCTTTCCATCCTTTTTTATCATTTTTGCTTCTATGCCCCCGCACTTATTGTAAATTTGTTCACGTAGTTTTGTCACTTCTTGTGAATTTAGCCTGCCTTTGAATCCATATTTAGTTACCCATAGTTTGAGGGGTTTTAGCGCTTTCGGTTCAACTTGTTTTACCGTCTTATAGTCTTTTGATGCTAATTTCCCATACTTGTTTCCCATTTTGAAAGTTTTTAGTCCAGTTGTATGAACCTAGGGTTCGGCTAAAACTGGAATTTTCTTTCGTCCAGACAGTGATAATCGTAGTCACAGTATTCTCACTTTAACCTGTGGCCAGGTGGAGAATCTTACCTATGTATCTGTGACCCGTCACTGTATTTTTCTGAACGTTTTTATATGGACAGGAATGTTAACGGTTTCCTGCCCCATACACACACACACTTCCACAATCACACAGGGACTTTTAGTTACGTACGTTTTCAGCGCTTTTAACCAGTATTTATTACCTGCCAGTGACGAAATAGTCACCCGATAAAAGGTTACCAAACCTAACCAGTATTTATTACCTGCCAGTGACGAAATTGTCACCCGATAAAAGGTTACCAAACCTAACCAGTATTTATTACCTGCCAGTGACGAAATTGTCACCCGATAAAAGGTTACCAAACCTAACCAGTATTTATTACCTGCCAGTGACGAAATTGTCACCCGATAAAAGGTTACCAAACCTAACCAGTATTTATTACCTGCCAGTGACGAAATTGTCACCCGATAAAAGGTTACCAAACCTAACCAGTATTTATTACCTGCCAGTGGCTGGCCCGCCACCCGATAAAAGGCTACCAAACCTAGTTTTACCTGTCAGAGCTTAAGTTTTACAGGGTTTTTCTACGCGCTTTGTCCCTCAGTCACACACATTTTTAATACAAGACATACTCACTACTTATTGTTCTTGTCTCCCTCCTTCGGTATGTCGTCAACCGTCAGACTCCCGTCGACGGCCAGAGAGTCAGCCGGGAAAAGGTCTTTCTGCAGTGGCCACTGTCTTTTCTGAGTCTTTGTCGCCTCCAGGAGTCCTCAGGTGTCTTGACATCCGGCTCGAAGGACCAATTTGTTGGGGCTGGTGACCCAACAGTAATTAAAACACTGTAAACAAGGAAAGGAAGACAAGACAGATTAATATATTTTACTCGCGAGGAGAACGGTCAAGGATAAACGACTCAGTCACAATAAGCGACCAGGGTCAGATCCCTGCTCGTTCTGAGCTCCTTTGGCCGTTCTCACCGCATTTATTGAAACTTCTTCACGCCCATAGTTACATAAAACAAGTTGCCCGAGCCTGAGGGGAGGGGGGATAAACGCCAAGGCAACTTGAAACATAAGATAAAAATAAAAGACATCAAACATATAATGAGCAAAAGGGAAAGGGAGCTTCCCTTTTCCCGTTCACTCCTAAAACCGTGATTCCGCTGCAGATGTTCACAGCACTCAGGGCAGGTCGACCTTGAGCGTTACTGGAGACATCTCTGTTGCTCAAAAAACACATCATTAGTACAGTTTATTTCACGACACAGTATAATAAGAGTAAAATAATAGGAGATAATTATATACATTTTTCTAACACATACTGTCAACTTATCCAAGCCCGTTCTTTTGCGTCCTGACCATGGTGCTGAAAGAGATCTGCTACGACTTTTTTCTCGTTAATTAAGACGTTTTTTTTTTTCATTAATTAGGGAGTTTTTTCCTCATTAATTAATGACTTTTTTCTCGTTATTTAACACTTTTCTCACGTTATTTAATGAGTTTAATGTAGTTAATTTACGACTTTTTTCTGACTTTGACTTTTTTCTGACTTTGACTTTTTTCTCATTAATTAACGTCTTTTTTCTCATTAATTAAAGGCGCAATGGACGATTTTTCGGCGATTTGAGAACACTGGCGGAAGTGCGCATGCGCACTCCCTCGTGAGGACTGATACAACACACACGTGCGCTTGTTTATTAGCGCGACGGATCGCATCGCATCTCTCGTCTCCTGTAGATTTCCGTCTCTTATGAGTCAACTCGAACAGTCTATCTCCGTCCTAATTTTGTCCCGTACACTGAGGGAACTATATTATGATAGATCAATGCGCTTAGACACGCGGAACCGTGCTGCTCTCGGGGGACGAGCCGCAAGCGGCTGCAGGTGAGCGGTAGGTGCGTTTTATGATTGATACGTGGCAGGACTAATTGGCAGTCCACGCCACCAGGAAACAAGACTAAAATTTGGGCCATAAAAATTGTCCATTCAACCTTTAATGACTTTATTCTCGTAGTGCAGCACTGTCAGGGAATTAGACATACACCCGATGCTATTCCTTAACACATAGAGAACACAATTCAACTTAGAATATGAAACGACACAGAAAGATCAGACATTTGTATGGCATGCATGGGAGAAAACGCGGGGACTGGGACGTAAGCTGCTTACAACAGCTTGCGTGATCCTCCTGCGTCTCACCCCCACGTCTCACACTGTTTTTTCCCATGCTGGTTGGTTTTATTAGATATTCTGGAATAGGCGGGTCACATTTCTCATTGGTCAGCCTCACATCAAGGCACTTGGTATTTTTCCGTAGAGATCAAGCCTTGGGTAAACATTACCCAGACTCCTCTGGGTTATCACCCCCCCTCGGGTAAACATCCTTTGGCCATCTTTACGACCCCTTCACAAATCCAGTTTGTCACACACCCGTTCTTCTCTTAGACTAATGATGCAGATAAAATATCACTATTATGCAGATAAAATACATCACAGAAATATAATCATATATTCACATTTTATCACATTTCCCTCCTGTTTATCAAAGCATTAGTCTACTGTCTCATATGCCAAACATATTATTCTTTTCAGTTTACAACATGTCTTTCAAATAGGTGTTAAAATGACACTTTTACACACAAAAAGTTATTCACAGTTCTCAACATTGAACACACTTCTTTTCTCTCGGCCCACAACATTTCTACAGCATTACTGTCCTAAATTTTGAGTCAGATTGGTTAATCTCTGTAATTTGACAGACAATTTATACTGTCTATAATTTTGTGCGGTGTGATGGGAAATATAGAAGTACAAGCGGAAAGCCCTTAAACCCGCTGCTCTCTGGTCAGTCACTTTGACTCTCTCTGGACACCCCAATAGAATCAAATACGTAGTATCAGGTGCTACTGGAACCAGATTGTCCACTAACCTCTCGACCTTGACCCTGCGGTATGGTTCTGGGTGATGCTGATCACAAAAGAGACATAGGCACAACGTCCCACAAGTGTCCCCACACCACCATACGTCCTCGCTTGGTTTCTTAAGAGACCTCCTTCCGCTGCTCGCTTCGATCACACCTATGACACATATGAACTGGTACATTTCCCATCTCAATTCATAATCTCATTAACATTACATGTAGTTATGTTGTAGCAGATAAAAAAGAACTCTCTTAGTTAGTGTAAACAACTGTGGCTGTATAATAGGCCATTGTGTTTCTTCAGCTACTGTCATGTCAATTATACATTGTACATTATACATTATGCATTTCATAACCTTTCAAGTTGATCACTTATTTTCTTCCCTCTATAGTAGAAAAAGCTTCAGTTGTAGTCATCTGGACTCAGTTTGAAAAAATAGACGTTTCGACTCTCATCCAAGAGTCATTGTCAATAACAGAATTTAGATTGAGAACTCCGATAATAATACTGTTCTGTGGTAAGACCCGCCCATTGGGAGGAGCCTTCCTGAAGTAGAAAGAGTTGTTTGTTTCAACAGAAACTCCCCCCTTGTATCTACCGAGCTAGCCTATTCAGAATCTTAATGGGCTATTAGAAACCTCTTTGTCTTTGTGAGACCCTGGCTCAACCACCCTGAGTACCTGATTAGCATCTGAATGTCCTCTACCTTTCCAGGGGTTCAGTAACCCATTATAAATAACAGGAAGATTAAACCTTAGCCCTCCATTTCTGTTTAAAGAAGGTCTTTCTTTTTTAACAAAAATAGCTTCCTTAACTCCTCTTTCAAACCATCTTTTCTCACTGCTTAAAACCTTCACATCACTGTCTTCAAACGAGTGATTAGAGGCTTCAAGGTGGAGATGCACGGCACTCTGTGGTCCTGAACTAGTATTTCTTCTGTGCTGATAAAGCCTCTTGTGTAGAGGCTGTTTCGTCTCACCTATGTAACGTTCTTTACAACTTTCTTCACTGCATTGGATCGAATAAACTACATTGCTCTGTTTTTGAGTCGGCAACTTGTCCTTTGGGTGAACCAGTTTTTGTCTTAAAGTGTTTCCTGGTTTAAAATAAACAGGGACTTCGTGTTGTCTAAAAATTCTCTGCAGTTTTTCCGAGAGGCCAGACACATAAGGGATAGAGACACCCTTCCTTCTCTGTTCAGTTTCCCTTTTGTCCTGCTTCTTGGTTCTCTTCACTCTGTTGAGAGCCCAAGCGGGGTAACCACAGGCTGAGAGGGCATTACGGACATGTTTTTCCTCTTTCTTCTTGCCCTCTGAGCTGGTGGGCACACCTTGAGCTCTGTGTTGTAAGGTTCTGATCACACCCAGCTTGTGCTGTAGTGGGTGGTTGGAACCAAAGAGCAGATACTGGTCCGTGTGTGTAGGTTTCCTATATACTTCTATTTGGAGTTTCCCGTCCTCTCCT
This sequence comes from Eucyclogobius newberryi, assembly GCF_026437365.1. Lineage (NCBI taxonomy): Eukaryota > Metazoa > Chordata > Actinopteri > Gobiiformes > Gobiidae > Eucyclogobius > Eucyclogobius newberryi. The sequence goes on from NW_027315746.1 coordinate 17,245,145, forward strand.
CTGATCGTGGAACAATCAAGAAAGGCCAAAAAAAAAAAAGAAAGACCTTCTTTAAACAGAAATGGAGGGCTAAGGTTTAATCTTCCTGTTATTTATAATGGGTTACTGAACCCCTGGAAAGGTAGAGGACATTCAGATGCTAATCAGGTACTCAGGGTGGTTGAGCCAGGGTCTCACAAAGACAAAGAGGTTTCTAATAGCCCATTAAGATTCTGAATAGGCTAGCTCGGTAGATACAAGGGGGGAGTTTCTGTTGAAACAAACAACTCTTTCTACTTCAGGAAGGCTCCTCCCAATGGGCGGGTCTTACCACAGAACAGTATTAATATCGGAGTTCTCGACCTAAATTCTGTTATTGACAATGACTCTTGGATGAGAGTCGAAACGTCTATTTTTTCAAACTGAGTCCAGATGACTACAACTGAAGCTTTTTCTACTATGGAACACGCCTGGACGAATGAGGGATTACACCGACATATCTTCCCTCTATATTCCATTAACCGGTATACACAGTTGTGTATGTTGATCGATTGTCCCGATTGTCCCGATTGTCCCGATTGTCCCGATTGTCCCGATTGTCCCGATTGTCCCGATTGTCCGGTGCATAATACAGGTGTTCAGCACCCATATTATCGTCATCGCTTGTGATGATGATAACTGTTGATTCTTTTTCCACAGAGTATGGTACTCTGCGCACCGTAGCCTCTGTCTCTCGTTCATCGTAGCAGAGTATCGTACTCTACCGTAGACTCTGGACAAAACTCATACAAACGAAGTCCTGCGTCTGCGATGTTATGGATCTGCCGCTGTGTTGTCCAGACATTTCTCTCACTTTCCCATGAGAGCACCCATGTTCTCGTCCCTCCAATAGTCAGGACGACACGGTGTGGCTCCGTCCATTGGCTGTCCACTTGGCTCCGTCTCTGTAAACACCACATCTCCAACACGTTCTGCTGCGGTGATAAACAAAGTCTTTTCGACAGTTCAGTGTATTTCAAACAGTTTTCTTGTTTACAATTTTTTTTTAGTAATTATTGATTCGGAATATTTGTTTACACGTACATCCCTCCATTTGATAAATGGCTTTGCCCATTTCTCAAACTTCTACACAATTCTACATTTAAACAAAATTCAATAATCCAGATAGTTTACAACGTTCACTAATCCAGGATGTAATCAAGGAAGAGATGGAATTGCGTCTGTCACTCCAACTCCGCAATGTCACCTCTTGACCTTTCACAGTTCAGTAGTCACATCCCTGGCTGAGCCCCCCCTTCCACGGCGCTGGGCTCCCACCCTGTGTGTCTGTAATCCGACACTGCCTCTGTGATCTGTAACTTGTAAATCTGTTTTACCACCATTTGTTTCAAACTCCAAATGTTTAAAAATCTAAATGTTTCAAACTCTAAAAGTTTCAAACTCTAAATGTTTCAAACTCTAAATGTTTGGTCTCCACGTGTGCGCGCATATGTATGTATGTATGTGTGTGTGTATGTGCAATTCAACTACAAATACATCAAACAATAATAATTATCTCAATAATTCCCCATTGAGCTGGCCATAAGGGTCAGTTCACAACTTAGAGTATTAACATCAAATTTCACATCTCCTCTGTTGGTGTGGCCTGAATAAAATCACCCATCTAATGTAATATGTGCTAATCTTCTATATGTGCTTCAGGTGAGTTTCAAACTCAATCTCTCACACCTGCTCATGTGGTGCTTTACAAACATTGTGTATTAGTTTGTTCTAGCAAGTCTATATGTGTATAACAATCAAAATGATCCTAAACCTTCCCCTTGTACATAAGGCACATCATTTTATCAGTCTAACCATCTCTTGCCTCCGTCCTGAGTCCTATAATGTTTAAGTCCTGTTATCACTGGTTTTCATAACTTCTATAACGTCTACATTTAGATGATATTGTCTAATTTAAATCTATTCAATTCTTGATTGAATCTCCACAATCCTTCAGGTATTTACTTTAGAATGTCAAATTCTTTCCCTGTTAATTTTAACTTTTCCTATTACCCATCAATCAACCCTCCCTGAGGTGTAACCTCTTGGTGTCCCTGTGATCCGTAAAGATAACAACATCTGCTCCATCCTGAGTCCTCTCCAGATTCTTTGCCAGTCAATAGCCCCTTATCTCTGACTATTTTTTATGACTTGGTGTCCTGTTGTCTTTAGTTAATGACCCATTCATGTCTTTCCAAGGAGGACATCGGACGTCACTATTTAACTTATTCCCTCACTTATGTCTACATGCAATACGAGGTTTCCTCATGATAATACAAATAAATAAGTTACTGATATAACTTTTACTATCACTTTACTTACTGCCCGTTCTACTCTTATGTCCAAAAACATCAGTAGTCACTCATTTGCCCACATTATCACTTCCAGGCCTGTGCCTGCATTTGATCCTAAATTTAAAAACACTTCTGTCTTTTTGTCCTGTACTTTCATCTAGTCATGCATTAAGTCCAAAAAGATAATTTTCGTCAAGTCCAAAAATAAAGCAAAACAAACCAAAACGAACCGTAGGTTCGTTCTGTGTTCTAAAAAACACAACTTTTGTATTCTATGTCGGGGACAGGAAGTGTCCTGTCTTGTCTGTGATCACATTCCCCAACATATTGGCTATCTATGAAAATCTGAATTCATCCGTTCTCTTCTCAAGTTTAATAAAATCTTTATAATTGACTGTTGTCAATCAAACAAAAACCCTTAAAATTTGTTCTACAGACTAAAATTTAAAAACCAGCTGAGTTTAGTTTTACTTATTTCTTCAGTTCAGAGCGTCCTCTGAACTGCTTTCTCCCCATTCTCCTGCCTTGTTGACCCCCCTTATCTCCCCCTCTCTGCCACGTCATCTGAGCCCCCTGGAAGTCTCCCTCCAAAATCCTCTTATGACTTTTTCTTTGTCTTTTTACAGTTTGGGGTGATAATTTTGGCATTATTTGGTCTCGGTCGTCTGAGAGAAATGCTACTTGCTTTACAGTCACGTCATATCTCAAGCTTCTAGTAGAATTTCTTATTGATTTTCCACCGGAGATAATGCTAGGTGTTTAAAGATTCACCCGTGACTGCAAATTTTAGATCTCTCCCTCCCTCATTCGCACATTCACACTTCTCTCTTACTTACTTCGCTCGTGCACAGCGCTTACATTCACACATATTTCCTCAGTAATATTAAACTGGGTATTTCCTCAGTAATACCTAACTGCCTTGCTTATGTGAGAAACTTATCTCGTCCATAAGCCTACAATATTTCCTCAGTAATATGAAACTGGGTATTTCCTCAGTAATACCTAACTGCCTTGCTTTATGTGAGAAACTTATCTCGTCCATAAGCCTACAATATTTTTCCAGTAAATATCAAACTAATGCATAAAACGTTTCATGGCTAACTCTTTTTCACACACAAAATTTTGTCTGACCTTCTTTGTCGCCTGTGTTCTCCTGCTGCTTCGAAACGACGCGCTCTCCTCGCGGAGACTGAGGTGCGATGGGCGGCCACGGGAAAAGTGGACTTCTTTCAGCTGTGCACAGACTTCACCGATTCACCCGTCAATCTCCGCGAAGGGGCTGCTTGTCGTCCGGCTCGATAGGACCAGAAAATGTCATGGAATTAGACATGCACCGATGCTATTCCGTAACACATCGAGAACACAATTCAACCTAGAATATGAAACGACACAGAAACATCAGACATTTGTGTGGCATGCATGGGAGAAAACGCGGGGACTGATCACGCAAGCTGTTGTAAGCAGCTTACGAGATCCTCCTGCGTCTCACCCCCGCGTCTCACACCGTTTTTTCCCATGCTGGTTGGTTTTATTAGATATTCTGGAATAGGCGGGTCACATTTCTCATTGGTCAGCCTCACATCAAGGCACTTGGTATTTTTCCGCAGAGATCAAGCCTTGGGTAAACATTACCCAGACTCCTCTGGGTTATCACCCCCCCTCGGGTAAACATCCTTTGGCCATCTTTACGACCCCTTCACAAATCCAGTTTGTCACACACCCGTTCTTCTCTTAGACTAATGATGCAGATAAAATATCACTATTATGCAGATAAAATACATCACAGAAATATAATCATATATTCACATTTTATCACAAGCACATTTTTTTTCTTGGTTGGCCCTCCGTAGTTTTTAAACTGACTGTCAGAAAAGTGTCAGTTGTGTTTAAATTGTTTGCATTTTTTATGCACTTTGCACTTTGATTACTTAGATTGAGATTTTATTTTAGAACTCAGCTCTACTTCCTGTATTTTTAAACTTCTATGTGTCTATTTTTCTTCACAAACTGCAACTTCCGGTGTAAAACTGATAAATATTTACCACAGGGAGTCTTCACCAAACAAAGTCATAATTAGAAAAGTACATTAACCTGTCATGTGGGATTTAACCACAAATGTTCAGAAATACTATGTTTATACCTCTGTTTTTTGGGGGGATAGTTGAACTGCCAGTTCTATAATTGTTACAGTTTGGCTTGTTAAATAAAGAGATGTTGTGTAATTCTGCAGTTGTTGAACCATTTGTGTGACAAATGTGACCAACAAATAGAAAACAATATTTTATTAGATCCGGGCCAGATCCTGCAGTTACATCTGGCCCACATGGCGCAAAGAATGACGGCCCCCCACTGTGACACATGAGTAAAGCCAACCATCTCATTTACACGGTTTGTTATGGCTGGTTAAACAATAAAAACCCTGCTTTCATACCAGACCTCGCCTTAACCCCAAGTCATATTCCAACTGAGGCCAAGGTTCTTGTTTCAGTCAAACTCACAATTGTGCAATGTCACCACTTTCGTAATAATGTATAATGTGCATTTGACCGACTTTTTATTTATTCTGTGGGAAACGGTGTAGCCAACATTTTAACTTTAAATAAGTTAAGGATTTGCTGTGCTGAATGGCAAAGTGAGCGCGCCATATCACATTTCAAGCTGAAGGGCCTAGATTTACGCCAGGTTTTATACCTGTTATACCACACAAAATAACAAGGAGGAATCTAGGCAAGGCAAGGCAAGTTTATTTGTAGAGCACATTTCATACACAAGGCAATTCAAAGTGCTTCACACAGCAGGAAAAATGCATTCAAATCACAAAGAAATTACAGAAACAGAAATATAATAAAATTAACTAAATCAAAAATTATCAATCCAACTGATTGTCTAAACTTATAAAATCACAAACAAAAGAGAAGAGTGCAAAGAAAAAATTGTTTCAGTCATATGCGCAGCTAAACAAAACTGTTTTTAGCTTAGATTTGAACATTGTCAGAGTAGAAGCCTGTCTCACATCTTCAGGAAGACTGTTCCAGATTTTAGCTGCATAAAACTGAAATGCAGATTCCCCATGTTTTGTCCTGACTCTGGGCACCAGCAGGAGGCCGGTCCCTGAGGTCCTCAGAGTCCGAGATGGTTCATATGGCACTAACATGTCCAAGATGTACTTTGGTGCTAGGCCATGGAGAGACTTGTACACAAGCAGAGCTGCTTTAAAGTCTATTCTCTGAGCCACAGGGAGCCAGTGCAGAGACCTGAGAACAGGACTAATGTGATCATACTTCCTGGTTCTAGTCAGGACCCGAGCAGCAGCGTTCTGGATGTACTGCAGCTGTTTTACAACTCGTTTGGAGAGGCCAGTGAGCAGGCCGTTACAGTAGTCTAATCTACTGGAGACAAACGCATGAATAAGTCTCTCTAAATCTGGTTTTGACACTATATTTTTGATTTTGGCAATGATTTTTAGATGGTAAAAAGCTGCTGATGTTATTGATTTGACGTGGCTATTAAAGTTCAAGTCTGAGTCCATTATTACCCCCAGATTTCTAATTTGGTTTGTAGGTTTTAGAGCGAGACTCTGGAGGTGACTACTAACACTTTCTCTTTGTTTCTGTGGGCCAAAAACGATTATTTCAGTCTTGTCTGAGTTCAGCTGGAGAAAGTTGTTTTGCATCCACAAACTGATCTGTTGGATGCAGTGACAGAGTGAATCTACTGGTCCATAGTCACCTGCCGATAGTGAAACATAGATCTGAGTGTCGTCTGCATAATTGTGATAGGACACATTTTCACTGCGTATCAACTGACCTAACGGCAGCATGTATAGGTTGAACAGAAGGGGACCCAGGACTGACCCTTGGGGCACCCCACAGGTCAGGGTCATGTGGTCTGAGACACAGCTACCAATTTCAACAAAGTACTTCCTATCTTCCAGATAGGACCTTAACCAGTTTAGGGCAGTGCCAGTGATGCCCACCCAGTCCTCTAGTCTCTGTAAGAGGATCCCATGATCTACAGTGTCAAAAGCAGCACTCAGATCTAACAGAATTAAGACTGAGGCTTTGCCCGTGTCAGTGTTCAGGCGGATGTCATTTGTCACCTTGACAAGAGCAGTCTCAGTGCTGTGATGAGGTCTAAAACCTGACTGAAAAACATCAAATGAGTTGTTTATTAAGAGGAAATCTGTGAGCTGTTGGTAAACAACCTTTTCAAGGACTTTGCCCCAAAATGGCAGATTAGAGATGGGCCGGTAATGACTCAGTACTGCGGCATCAAGACTGCTCTTCTTTAGGAGAGGCTTTATGACCGCAGTTTTCAAAGACATTGGGAATGTTCCAGATTGAAGCGACATGTTAACTATGTGAGTGAATGGTGCTAACAAACTGTTCAGCACAGACTTTAGAAATCTGGTGGGTAACACATCGAGGCAGCATGTAGATGAACTCAGACTGGTGATGATCTCATGGTCAAGTGTCTTGGTGGTTTTAGGGTAATTTTTTGCATTGTGGGATTTATAGCATTTCTAATGCCCTGAACTTTGTCATTAAAGAATAATGCAAACTCATTACACTTGGATGTGGAAATGAGTTCTAACGGCAGCTGAGCTGGAGGGTTTGTTAATCTGTTTACTGTGGCAAACAGGACACGCGAGTTGTTACTGCAGATTCCAATTATTTCAGAAAAATATCTTTCCCTAGTTCTACATAAGATTAGGTTGTACATGTTCAACTTCTCTTTGTAAATCTCTTTTTGAACCTGGAGCTTTGACTTGCGCCATTTCCGTTCGGCCCTGCGGCACTCCCTTTTCTGTGCCCTGACCGAATCATCATTTCTCCACGGCGCCTTCTGCTTATTTTTAATCATTTTAGCCTTCATAGGGGCGATGGTGTCCAGAACATTCAAAACACTAGATGTAACAGAGTTCAACAAATCATTTACATTAGAACACGAGACACTTTCAAAGTTTATCATTTCCATAAACAGTGCACCTGTGCCATCACTTATGTGTCTCCTCTGAACAACTGCAGGACCAACCGGTGGTTTGGGAGAAACAGACAGGTCAAAGAAGACACAGAAATGATCAGACAGAGCAACATCGATCACATTAACATTTGAAATGTTTACCCCCTTTGTAATTATGAGATCTAGAGTGTGTCCTTTGCTGTGGGTGGGGCCTCTCACATGCTGAGTAAGACCGAAGATTTCAAGGACAGCATCAAGCTCTTTAGCGTTTCTGTCACAAATATTATCAACATGCACATTGAAATCACCTGTAATGACCAAACCATCAAAGTTTGTGCATACGACTGAAAGCATCTCAGTAAAATCATCAATAAAACTTTGGCAGTGCTGGGGAGGCTTGTATAAAACAATGAAGAGAACGGATGGAGACCGTTTTAGCTCCATTTTAAAGGATACATACTCAAATGATGAAAACACCCCAAAAGACAACCTGCGGGTAATTATTTCATCTCTAAAGACAGCACAGACTCCACCCCCTTTTTTGTTTTCTCGTGTTTCAGATTCAAACTTAAAGTTGGGTGGAGCAGATTCTATCAGAACTACATTTCCTGTGTTTTTGTCAAGCCATGTTTCAGTTAAAAACATAAAATCAAGATTATAAGAAGAAATAAAATTATTAATTAAGAGAGATTTGTTACATAAGGATCCGACATTTAGCACAGCAAGTTTCAGACTAGTTTCAGTGAGACTGGGCTTTATATTTTCACAGGGAATATGAATCACATTTCTCAGATTGGGCCTGACTCGCATTTTGTTTTTCCATCTGTGTGACGATGTGACTACAGAAATAGCACTAGGGGGGGCTCTTTTTACATAGGGCCCCGGGTTGGTTTGATTTTTAATGTGACAATAAGTCCCGGCAATGCTGAGACCCAGTGCATCCTAGCTATGGGAGATACCAGGTGAAAGGCGAGGTTGGATGGGTGGTGGGGCTTTTGTAGCCACCTAGGTGTAGACTTTGTTGTAAAATGTTGTAACCCTTCCTTAATTTATAGTGATATTAAAAACATATAAGGTTGCAAGGTTTGATTTTGTATTGTGAAAACCATTTTACTATTCAACTGTGTCAAATGAAAGGCTTCACATCCACTAAACCAAGGCCAAAATAAGACTTGAAAAAAAAGAAGAAAAGCATTACCTGTTTTAGCATGAACAAAAATGAGCAGATTTGTGTCTGGTGGAGAAACTACCTTTAAGAATTTGGTTTCCTGTGAAATGGATTACCCTGCCATGTTTTTATTTTCAGTTCAACTTTGGAAACTGGAATGCAGCGACCTGTAATTAAAGAGGAGGGTATAAGTTCAATGCTGTAAAGTTTACTTTAAAGTTTATAGAAGGAAGTTACAGAGCCTTAGAAGTTTATGGCATAGTTGATGGTTGATTTCAGAACGCCGCTGATACTGAGTCTGCTTTGTCCAGGTATCTGTTATGTAAGATTGTACTGAGTTTATCCTGTCCCTGAAATATAAAACAGGACTTCTCAGGAGGGCGTTTTTTCAGGAGGAGCTTGCACTGAGAAAAGGAGGCACACTCTATCTCTAGTAAAGGTTACATTGTAATATAGTGCAGGGGCAGTCAGATGCAGGGAAGTTTGGAGTTAGTTTAATTAAAACTCAAGAATCGGCTGTCCCATGATTCTTGAACAATGCAGAGCAGGGTTTAAACATTGGCCGTGGCTGCAGAGCCGCGGCGAGGTCAAATGGCCCAGCAGTTTCAGGAGCCACGGCACTGCCATATAGCCTCATGGCTAACCCTAACCCTAACCCTAACCCTACACCAACCCTAACCCTAACCCTAACCATAACCATAACCCTAACCCTAATCCTAACCCTAACCCTACACTAACCCTAACCCTAACCCTAACCCTAACCTTAACCCTAACCCTGACCCTGACCCTAACCCGGCGCGGTCTAAAACGGCGCGGTCAAATGGCGGAGCAGTTTCAGGAGCCGCGGCACAAAATAACATGGCAGTTTCAGCCGCGCGCCGCAGTTTCCGCGCACTCCCTTAAACATTAATGGACACCGTATAAAGTCATCCCAGAAGAGTTGGAGTGAGGTCACTGCCTCTCAGCTTTCAAACCATGGCAGACTTTGGGAGAATTCTGCAAAGTGTTGGAGAATTTGGCTTATTTCAAAAAGCGTGCCTCTTTGCTCTGGTCATCCCAAATATTTTCCTGCCTTTCCACTTGGCCTCTGTGGTTTTTGTCCAGTCTGATCCAGAGAGACACTGCAACACAAACTGGATACTGGGAGCCGACCCGAACCTGACCACAGAGGAGCAGCTCAACCTCACCTTGCCCTGTGAAGAGGACCGGACCTTCAGTCGTTGTCTGATGTTTGCCCCTGTGGACTGGGACATTGAAGACATCAGGAACTACAGGCTGAATGAGACCACAGTGTGCGATCAGGGCTGGGTGTACAAAGACACTCAGTATGAAGCCACCATAGTGACTGATGTAAGAGGAGTGATTGAAGGCATTGGTGGATTGTCATATTTTATTTTATTATATTATAATTATTTTATTATTATTATCTTATATTTATCTTTGTCTTTTTATTTTTTATTTATATTATTTTATTTTATTTCCCCCCCTCCATTCCCTATTAAGATAGGTGAGGAGTTTTTGTTAATAGGAGTTTTTTGTTTTGTTCAGAGTTCTATTAAGAGTGTGTTTTTTGAAACTTCCTATAATCTGTCCTTTCCTCCTGTTCTACTGCGTTGTAACAACAAAATTTCCCCTTGTGTGGATATTAAAGGATTATCTTATCTTTATATCCTCATTGTTTAACTGTGTATCTTTGCAGTTTGATTTAGTCTGTGGGACGTCCAATCTGGTACAAGTGGCCCAGACGGTGGTTATGGCTGGAACGCTTTTCGGATGTCTTTTATTTGGACCATTGTCTGAGTCGTAAGTCTTTTTGCAATCCTTTGCAAGAGGGTAAAACAGGTCTGGGGCCTCATTTATAAAAGAGTGCGTCAAATTGTATTTGGAGCGTGTAGGAACATTTCACGACCGCAAAGAGAAAAGACGATTTATAAAAGCCTGCGCAGCACACCTGTACGCAACTCCCCCTTCCTAAATCCCAACCTCGGATCTATTATATCATCCCAGCCCACCTTGCAAGTTTTTTTTTTTTAGATCACAAAAATGTGCATTTTGGGCTTCGTTTTGTGGGTACCGGGCTTTATAAATGAGAGAGACCCCTAGTATTTTACTTAGAGCTCTAACTTGTGCTTTAAGTGTTCAAAAACACAAACTATTTATGTGGAAAAAGATAATACGAAACATTTATTCTGAGGTTATGAAGATTATTCTTGAACATATATTGCAATAACCATGTTACCAAGTTACCACTTGTTAACACAATTGAAATAGTGATGTTTGCACATTTAGGTGTTTTATATTGAGCTCATATCCTGATATATACCACGCTGAAGCTGAGTTTCTTTTGTATAATAACAATATTGTTACTTATGTTTCAGATTTGGTCGTAAGCGAGCCACCCAGATCCCAGCAGTTCTCCTGTTCTTGTTTACTGTTGTAACAGGACTCAGCCATGATTTCTACCTCTATTTGGTGTCCCAGTTTATGGTGGGAGTTGGCTATGGAGGGTTTCGGATGAATTCCATAACGCTGGGTAACATAATGCCTCATAAAGACAAAAACTTTTTTCCTTTTCTTCTTCTATAATGTGATATTTTGTTTTCATAGCCACAGAGTGGATTGGCACGTCCAAGAGGTCCTTGGGAGCCATTTTGTCTCAGGTTTTTTTTGCCATTGGTCTGTGTGTCTTGGCCGGACTGATCTACTTAGTCAGAGACTGGAGACTGGCTCAGCTCATCACGGCGGCGCCTCTGGGAGTCCTGGCCATTTACATATGGTGTGTGTCATCGCCGCTCTTATTATATCTTGTGTATGGTCGAGAAATAAAAGTACGGTGTTTTTGTCAGGTACATTCCGGAGTCGGCCCGGTGGTTGCTGGACAGAGGTCGGGTGGAAGAGGCCAGTGAGGTGTTAAAGAAGGCAGCAGCCATCAACAAAGGCATTGTCCCAGAATCTCTGCTCCAAAAGGTAGGCCTACTGAAGTATAAGCCCCAGACGTCACGCAAGTAACAGAATAAAGTCATTGTACATTCAAACAGCACGGATGACCGAGACTGGCTTTATTTCAGATATAAAAATATCATTTTATGATTGGCACTTTGGCCCATGCTGAATAACCTCATAATCCCTGTGTCAGGATAAAAGTTGAAGCAGACGACTCTGTAATAATAAAAGGCTGTTTCCAAAGTCTTTGAAAAGCTACTGTTTGTTCCAAGCATTTACGATGCAACGTAGAGATTTGTTTTAGAAGTGTAAAATTTAATTATTAGAGATACAATTTTTTTCAATAAGACAAGAATTAGTCCTATTTTGTCCACTTCCTGTTTATTACAGGTTGTGGTGGGGACAGAAACAAAGAAAAAAGGAGGCATTTTAACTATTTTCAAATCAGCTGTGCTCTCAAAGTATCTTTTTGCAGTAGTTCTGGCCTGGTGAGTTACACCATGACAGCTGACACAAAAGCAACATAGGCATACAAATTCTGCTCTGACTTCAACTGATCGTCCCTTATCTTTTAGGTTTTCTCTAAACCTCACATACTACTGCCTCTCATTTAATGTGGGGAACCTGGGCCTGGACGTTTTCCTGACACAGTTCATATTTGGTGTGTCCGAGCTGCCGGCTCACCTGTTATGTATCTGGCTGATAGAGGCTTTAGGGAGGAGGGTGTGTCTCATAACCACACTGCTGGGCGGGGCGCTCACATGCCTCCTCATCATCGTAGTGGGCCAAGGTAAAACACATCTGTTCTCCTTTGTAGCGTGTATCAAACAGCATCATAATCCAAATGTTGTGTTTTCAGACGAAGCTATTTTTGTGACTCTGTTTGCTGCATTGGGACGCATTTTCTCACATATGGCAGGATCCATTTGCAGTGTTTATGTCCAGGAACTGTTCCCAACATCTCTTCGGTAACTCTTCACTGCTTTAACGTTGTCCATAAAGATAGTTTACAGAATAAACATATATATATAAAACAAACTTTTGACCATTCTGTGCCTTCAGACAGACGGCCTCTGGGCTGGGTAACATTGCGAGCCGTGCCGGGGGCTTGTTGTCTCCAGTGGTCAACATGCTGGCCACATACCACTGGTTTGTTCCTATTGTAGTTTACAGCTCCCTCATGTTTGTGAGTGGAGTTCTGGTCTTCATGCTTCCAGAGACCAGGAGGAGAGAGCTGCCAGACTCCACTGCTGATGTGGGGAAAAGGTCAGGGTGAAAATTACACTTTAAATCTGAGCATGAGTTTGATGTACTTATCTTTACTGTTTCCTCTCATTCACAGAAAAAACTGTTATACAGTACATCAGATGGATGTTTTAACATTTTCTAAATTGAAATCTACTCGACTATAGGTCACATGACTATGCCTTTTCCATTTAGTACTGTGTGGATCCTGTTGGCATTGAAATGATGAACAGTGTCACCTTCTGTTCAGATCCTAGAACTGTCCAAACTCTAATGTGTTTATAAGTTTTTATGTATGTTCTCTAACTTGTATGTTTGAATTGTTTTAATCCTGTAATCTGTATTTTGAATGTGGCTACTTATTTATAGTAAATGTGCTTTGGATTCTTAACTTGTTTCTTACTTTTTTATTTTCAAATATAGATAAGTAATTGAGAAGAAGATTATAGCTGTTTGATTTATTGATGAATGATGTTCCCTAAAATCCAAGCAGACCATTTTATTGATTCAATCATACAGGTAAATTAACAGAATGACATGATAACAAGGATTTTCAAAATATAAAGCATGAAGATTTTTTTATTTTTTTTCATTCTTTCAAATTTTCAAAACAATTGGTCATTCCTTCACCTGGGATGTTGCACAGTATATCATCAAACTTATGTCTCTCTCATGGACACAAGGTGGGACTAACAGGCCAAGTTACAGGTCAGATCTGCTTTTTTTTGTAGCATTGGAAACACCTTAAATGCACATATAATGCCCTACTACAGAACAGGCAAAGCAATAAGACCCTCCATCAGAAAAGTTACATAGTGCCCCTTTAATCGTCTTTGAACAATTCAGATTTAGCGTTCTGTGCCATTATATTTCTAAGAGTAATAACAGTGGTGTCATTTGCAGTTGCCATTTATGTTAACAATAATTACAGTACATTTTCAAAACGATAAATCATCCATCCAGTTGTCATTGGTGCTGGAGGTTTTCTCTGTTTCCTTCATTTCTGGCTCTGAAACCCCATCCAGGAGAGACACTTTTGACTGCAGATGCAGTCTGGTTGGACCCAGACTGCATCTGGGTCCAACTGGACCCAGATGACCTCATGGTTTCATATGATGTGGTGTCCCTGTTCACCTGCATCCCGACCTCTGATGCAGTAGCAACAGTGAGGATCAGACTGCAGGAAGACACCACCCTACAGGAAAGGACCAAACTGACACCTGAACACATATGTAAACTGTTGGACATCTGTCTGAACACCACTTACTTTCAATTCCGGGGACAATTTTACAGACAGATTCATGGCTGTGCCATGGGCTCGCCCGTCTCTCCCATAGTGGCCAACCTGTACATGGAGCACTTTGAGAAGAAGGCACTGTCCTCATTCTCAGGCATAGCCCCAAAACTGTGGCTCCGCTATGTCGATGATACTTTTGTAACAATCAAGAAACAAGAGCTGGAAACCTTCTCTGATCACATCAATGCTGTGGACCCACATATCAGGTTTACAAGAGAAGACGCTAAGGAGAATCGCTTGGCCTTTCTTGATTGTTCCACGATCAGAGGAGAGGACGGGAAACTCCAAATAGAAGTATATAGGAAACCTACACAGACGGACCAGTATCTGCTCTTTGGTTCCAACCACCCACTACAGCACAAGCTGGGTGTGATCAGAACCTTACAACACAGAGCTCAAGGTGTGCCCACCAGCTCAGAGGGCAAGAAGAAAGAGGAAAAACATGTCCGTAATGCCCTCTCAGCCTGTGGTTACCCCGCTTGGGCTCTCAACAGAGTGAAGAGAACCAAGAAGCAGGACAAAAGGGAAACTGAACAGAGAAGGAAGGGTGTCTCTATCCCTTATGTGTCTGGCCTCTCGGAAAAACTGCAGAGAATTTTTAGACAACACGAAGTCCCTGTTTATTTTAAACCAGGAAACACTTTAAGACAAAAACTGGTTCACCCAAAGGACAAGTTGCCGACTCAAAAACAGAGCAATGTAGTTTATTCGATCCAATGCAGTGAAGAAAGTTGTAAAGAACGTTACATAGGTGAGACAAAACAGCCTCTACACAAGAGGCTTTATCAGCACAGAAGAAATACAAGTTCAGGACCTCAGAGCGCCGTGCATCTCCATCTTGAAGCCTCTAATCACTCGTTTGAAGACGGTGAGGTGAAGGTTTTAAGCAGGGAGAAAAGATGGTTTGAAAGAGGAGTTAAGGAAGCTATTTTTGTTAAAAAAGAAAGACCTTCTTTAAACAGAAATGGAGGGCTAAGGTTTAATCTTCCTGTTATTTATAATGGGTTACTGAACCCCTGGAAAGGTAGAGGACATTCAGATGCTAATCAGGTACTCAGGGTGGTTGAGCCAGGGTCTCACAAAGACAAAGAGGTTTCTAATAGCCCATTAAGATTCTGAATAGGCTAGCTCGGTAGATACAAGGGGGAGTTTCTGTTGAAACAAACAACTCTTTCTACTTCAGGAAGGCTCCTCCCAATGGGCGGGTCGTACCACAGAACAGTATTAATATCGGAGTTCTCGACCTAAATTCTGTTATTGACAATGACTCTTGGATGAGAGTCGAAACGTCTATTTTTTCAAACTGAGTCCAGATGACTACAACTGAAGCTTTTTCTACTTCTGTGCTTCATTGGCGGCAGTATTTGACTGACTGAAGAAATCATCATTGGACGCGAACATATCAAAGTTAAAATCAGTATCACTGGTCCCATCTACTTTTTGATTGGCAACATTTTGGTCTGGCAAAAACGCCTCATCAAAAATGCTCCAACTATTTTCAGCTTGTGTCGACTGTACCTCAACAGTTGTTAAATGTTGAAATAGCAGCAATGTCACCAAAACTATCTTTGGATGGATCATAAACTGCAATGGTATTTATGTATTTATTTATTTTTATCTTTATTATTTTTCCCCTCCATCCCTTGTTGGGAAATGGGAGGTTTTGTCTATGGGAGTTTTTGTTTACAAGAGATCTTCTACTGAGTGTTTTTCAAACTTCCTATAAGTGATCTGTTCTTTTCTTCTGTATCTACCTCTGTATCTACCTGCGTTGCATCAATGAAATTTCCCCATGTGGGACAATAAAGGAATATCTTATCTTATCTTAAAGACTGTCATCCAGAAGTGCTTGTGTAGTAGTGTGGATGTGTGCGTCTGTTGTTTTGTCCGCCTGCAGGGGGCGCCAGACCTAAACTATAAAACACGCTCTGTGTGTGTGTGTGTGTGTGTGTGTTCACTGTAGACCGGGTGTGTGTGTGTGTCCGGTGGTCCTCTGAAGCTAGGGTCAGTCCAAGCCCAGTTTAAAGCCCCTGTACGGCGTGCCCTCGTAGGGGTATGTTTCTGCTGATTGGCTATAGGGAGCATTTAAGTTTGTTTGTCTGTGTTTTTAAAATAATGTATTTGTTCATAGGTGAAGGTGCAGGAGCCCAGTCCAGCTCAACCACCGCTGCCATTTTGATTATGTTTTATTTTAATAAGAGCTACTCTCCCTGTTACCGGTTGGAACCCGGACTGTTCTTGTGGAAAAATGTTAATGATTGAATGTACTTCATTGTATTTCTTTGATATGGACTCTCCAAAGGAACTGAACTTTCAACCATCCGATCTACCAACTAGCTTAATATATCAATATTATGCTTCAAATTGAGCAAACCTGTCCTCTGATCAGTACGAACCTGTGTCCTCGTTACGGAGGTGAATAAGCAGTATACGAGTGGAGGCCTTACCCTCATGCTACACTTATTTAGCCACATTCTTTCCTTTAGTGGCATGTGGGTGGTACTATATGTTTTTAAAGTATTTTCACATTAAATGAAATAAAGAAAATAAATTGACCAACAAAGCTACCGGGCTTACACCCGGAAAAGTAACTAAAAGGACACGCAGGTTCGTCCTTGATTATACAGAGGCAGATTCCAGTTCCATGACATGTAATTTCTTTAACAGGCTACTAATTTAATAAATAATTTTACAAAACAAGCTCATTCAGTAGAGGCAATCACAGTTCGTATCCTGATGTCCGTTTATACGTGGATGTACAGTCTTTTAGGAGGAGTTCAGTGGACCTGGACAAGCCCTGAACAGACGTCCATAACAACAGAGGGCAGGGCAAGGCAACGGCTCCAGCGCACACCGCCGCTCCAGAGTTCATGTACTCCGTTACATCACGTGAGCTGCGCGGGACCACGCGTCCTGACCGCGAGACCACAACAATCCCGGGTCAGCAAAGATCACATCAGGGCGATAACAAAGCGGCGCCAGGTGACAGGCCACGGCACTGCAGCGCGGAAGTACATGGCGCACAAGGACACAGGAAGTGCGTAGGTCAGAGGATGAATGACAAAACTGACGCGCTTTTTATTGGTCAACGGCCATAGTGATTAGCCAATAGGAAGAGCCCTAAGTGACAAAGTCTGCCCGCAGACCACACTGCCCATGGATCTATTATAATATCGATACTGCCACATTTTCATTTCACTGGCATCCATTGTATTTGATGACGCTGCGTCCAAACCGTCTCCAAAAATGTCACCACTGAACAGTTCATTCGGAGCACCAGCTGTTGTTGCTTCAGCTGACAAATCCTCTTGATGATTTGGCAAATAATAACTGATTATTTTGTTGTTTTTAAACTGACTGTCTGAAAAGTGTCAGTTGTGTGTGAATTGTTTGCATTTTTTATGCACTTTGCACTTTGATGACTTGGATTGAGATTTAAGTTTAGAACTCAGCTCTACTTCGTGTATTTTTAAACATCTATGTGTCTATTTTTCTTCACAAACTGCAACTTCTGGTGTAAAACTGATGAATATTTACCACAGGGAGTCTCCATCAAACAAAGTAATAATAAGAAAAGTACACGAACCATGTGGGATTTAACCACAAATGTTCAGAAATACTATGTTTATACCTCTGTTTTTGGGGGGATGTTTGAACTGCCAGTTCTATATTTGTGTTATATTAAAAACCTAAGCTGGGCCAGGTCCTGGTGTAGTTTCGACCTCAGCTTTGAGACTTTGTTACAGTTTAGCTTGTCAAATAAAGAGATGTTGTGTAATTCTGCAGTTGTTGAAGCATTTGTGTGACTGTCATGGAATCAGACATACACCAGATGCTATTCCTTAACACATAGAGAACACAATTCAACTTAGAATATGAAACGACACAGAAACATCAGACATTTGTATGGCAAGCTTGAGAGAAAACGCGGGGACTGATCACGCAAGCTGTGGTAAGCAGCCTGCGTGATCCTCCTGCGTCTCACCCTGTTTTTTCCCATGCTGGTTGGTTTTATTAGATATTCTGGAATAGGCGGGTCACATTTCTCATTGGTCAGCCTCACATCAAGGCACTTGGTATTTTTCCGTAGAGATAAAGCCTGCAAAGGGGGGGTGCAACTCCTCCCTGGGGCAACATTCTTTGGCCCATCTTTATGATACCTTCACAAACAAATGCAGTTTGTCACACACCCGTTCTTCTCTTAGACTAATGATGCAGATAAAATATCACTATTATGCAGATAAAATACATCACAGAAATATAATCATATATTCACATTTTATCACAGTGACAAATGTGACCAACTAATAAAATAATTACAATTATTTTATAATTATAATCATTTATAAAATAATTCTAATTATTTTATTAGATCTGGACCAGATCCGGCAGTTACATCTGGCCCACATGGCGCAAAGAATGACAGACCCCCACTGGCCCAGTGCTGGTTTGCCAGAGGTGGCCCATGTCTGGGCCAGAACTGGGCCAGATGTGAACACTCAGAGCTGGCCCAGTTCTGACAAACCAACACTGGGCCAGCACTGGGCCAGAGGCCCAGATCTGGCACAGAGCAAATTTGCGGCAAATGTGGGGGGCCTTTTGCTCATACATAGTGACACATTTCTTCTTTTAGTTATTTTGGGTTGAATTACTTTCTTTTATTCCATTATTGTTGTTATTTTAAATCGGATTTTATGGGCATCCAGGCTATTGCGTATGTTTAAAGGGAACAGGAACTGGAGCACCCAGAGAGAACCAATGCAGGAACGAGGAGAACATGCCAGCTCCACAGGCCCCTTCAGGGAGCAAGCTCAGGACTTAGTTGCTGTGAGATTACTTCTTCTCCGTGACAAAATATAAATTAATTCAACTGCAAAATTAGGGTTAAATCATCAGTCTAATTCTTCATTCATAGTAATAGCAGCATTAATATCCAGTGAATTCACAGTAGATTATTTTATTATTGATAAAGAAGTGGTAATGAACATGAACACCACACGTAATACCTTGACCAGATTTAAATATGGATTTACAGTTTGTTTAATATTGACATGTTCCCTGTCAGGTTCCACTGCACTTTCCCAGAGCAGTTCACCTTTAACTAAAATGTAAAAACAAAAATGTGTGACACATGAGTAAAGCCAAACATCTCATTTACACGGTTTGTTATGGCTGGTTAAACAATAAAAACCCTGCTTTCATACCAGACCTCGCCTTAACCCCAAGTCATATTCCAGCTGAGGCCAAGGTTCTTGTTTCAGTCAAACTCACAATTGTGCAATGTCACCACTTTCGTAATAATGTATAATGTGCATTTGACAAACTTTTTATTTATTCCGTGGGAAACGGTGTAGCCAACATTTTAACTTTTAATAAGTATAGGATTTGCTGTGATGGATGGCAAAGTGAGCGCGCCATATCACATTTCAAGCTGAAGGGCCTGGATTCACGCCAGGTTTTATACCTGTTATACCACACAAAATAACAAGGAGGAATCTAGGTGTAGACTTTGTTGTAAAATGTTGTAACCCTTCCTTAATTTATAGTGATATTAAAAACATATAGGGTTGCAAGGTTTGATTTTGTATTGTGAAAACCATTTTACTATTCAACTGTGTCAAATGAAAGGCTTCACATCAACTAGACCAAGGCCAAAATAAGACTTGAAAAAAAGAAGAAAAGCATTACCTGTTTTTGCATGAACAAAAATGAGCAGATTTGTGTCTGGTGGAGAAACTACCTTTAAGAATTTGGTTTCCTGTGAAATGGATTACCCTGCCATGTTTTTATTTTCAGTTCAACTTTGGAAACTGGAATGCAGCGACCTGTAATTAAAGAGGAGGGTATAAGTTCAATGCTGTAAAGTTTACTGTACAGTTTACTGTAAAGTTTATAGAGGGCAGTTACAGAGCCATAGAAGTTTATGGCATAGTTGATGGTTGATTTCAGAACGCCGCTGATACTGAGTCTGCTTTGTCCAGGTATCTGTTATGTAAGATTGTACTGGGTTTATCCTGTCCCTGTAATATAAAACAGGACTTCTCAGGAGGGCGGTTTTTCAGGAGGAGCTTGCACTGAGAAAAGGAGGCACACTCTATCTCTAGTAAAGGTTACATTGTAATATAGTGCAGGGGCAGTCAGATGCAGGGAAGTTTGGAGTTAGTTTAATTAAAACTCAAGAATCGGCTGTCCCATGATTCTTGAACAATGCAGAGCAGGGTTTAAACATTAATGGACACCGTATAAAGTCATCCCAGAAGTGTTGGAGTGAGGTCACTGCCTCTCAGCTTTCAAACCATGGCAGACTTTGGGAGAATTCTGCAAAGTGTTGGAGAATTTGGCTTATTTCAAAAAGCGTGCCTCTTTGCTCTGGTCATTCCAAATATTATCCTGCCTTTCCACTTGGCCTCTGTGGTTTTTGTCCAGTCTGATCCAGAGAGACACTGCAACACAAACTGGATACTGGGAGCCGACCTGAACCTGACCACAGAGGAGCAGCTCAACCTGACCTTGCCCCGTGAAGAGGACGGGACCTTCAGTCGTTGTCTGATGTTTGCCCCTGTGGACTGGGACATTGAAGACATCAGGAACTACAGGCTGAATGAGACCACAGTGTGCGATCAGGGCTGGGTGTACAAAGACACTCAGTATGAAGCCACCATAGTGACTGATGTAAGAGAAGAAGTGATTGAAGGCATTGTTGAATTGTCATATCCTCATTGTTTAACTGTGTATCTTTGCAGTTTGATTTATTCTGTGGGACGTCCAATCTGGTACAAGTGGCCCAGACGGTGGTTATGGCTGGAACACTTTTCGGATGTCTTTTATTTGGACCATTGTCTGAGTCGTAAGTCTTTTTGCAATCACTTGCAACAGGGTAAAAAAAATATATTGTAATATACAGGTCTGGGGCCTCATTTATAAAAGAGTGCGTCAAATTGTATTTGGAGCGTGTAGGAACGTAAACATTTCACGACCGCAAAAAGAAGAGAGGATTTATAAAAGCCTGTGCAGCACACCTGTACGCAACTCCCCCTTCCTAAATCCCAACCTCGGATCTATTATATCATCCCAGCCCACCTTACTGCGCCAATTCCTCATGAGTTTCCGCCCTGAGCCCGCCTGATATGCCATATATGGATATGCAAATCAAATTAACATATCTAGCATTGACGCGGTTCTACAGACGGACGAGAAAATGCGGGAAAAGTGGAAATTCTCCGAGATGGAGGTGGAAACACTAATCTGCGAGGTGGAGGCCCGAAAAGGAGTATTTAAACAGAAACCTTCACAAGGCACTGCTCATCTGAGGGTCATGGCAACATCAACACAAACTCGGGACCCACGCGCAATTTGATGGTGAATAGAATCAAGACTGTGCGTAAAGTGATCAATCCAAACCCTTATCGCAATAATGTAACAGTAAACCACCAGACTGAACAGCTCTAAAGGACACTACATGAAATCCTCTTTGACACGAGATGCGTCAATTAAGTGAGCTCAGGAGAGGTCCCATTAAGGGATCATCTCAAAATAGGTTGAAGCTGAAAAGACGTAATTTTTTTCGTCTCTCTCTGGACCCCCTCCCACCCCTCAAAAGACGAAAGACTGGCTTCACATAAAATGTAAAACGATAGTAGCTTGATAGACCCTGCTCACCTTTAGTCCCTGAACATCCTTTGGTATGTTTATCAGTAGAAGTTATGAACTCTCCAAATAATGTCACCTGTTGCGCATGTTTGTTTACTCAATCCACATGGTCCATGGCCTGTGCAAGGGAGCCACTGCGCACCGTGATCACAACGCACCGTGCGCACGGGCCGCGCACGGGCCACTGCGCGCACGGCCCGCGGTGCGCGCACGGGCCGCGGCCGCGGCGCGCCGTGCTCCCCTGTACGCACTCCCCGCGCTCCCGCCCGCACCCGCCGCCTAATGTTGGCCTAATGCTCGTTGCTGAGAGAGTTTTTTAGCATTTCAAAACAATTACTGCCACAACGATGTATTGAAGCTTCAAAGCAACAAAAAGACGAAATGTCCCCCCCCCATTCGAAAAATATTAAGTCTTTTGGTCTCTTGGCAAAGGTCCCATTAACTCAAACTGCCATGTGTGTCGCTATTTCACCTCTTCCCAAACTTAGCGCACCTTCCACGGAAGCTACAGAGTTTGCATGGAAGACTGCACATTTTCATGTCAAGTATTTTTTTATAGATCACAAAAAATGCGCATTTTGAGCTTCGTTTTGTGGGTACCGGGCTTTATAAATGAGAGAGACCCCTAGTATTTTACTTAAAGCTCTAACTTGTGCTTGTGTTCCAATACACAAACTATTTATGTGGAAAAAGATAATACGAAACATTTATTCTGAGGTTATGAAGATTATTCTTGAACATATATTGCAATAACCATGTTACCAAGTTACCACTTGTTAACACAATTGAAAAAGTGATGTTTGCACATTTAGGTGTTTTATATTGAGCTCATATCCTGATATATACCACGCTGAAAATGAGTTTATTTTGTATAAAAACAATATTGTTACTTATGTTTCAGATTTGGTCGTAAGCGAGCCACCCAGATCCCAGCAGTTCTCCTGTTCTTGTTTACTGTTGTAACAGGACTCAGCCATGATTTCTACCTCTATTTGGTGTCCCAGTTTATGGTGGGAGTTGGCTATGGAGGGTTTCGGATGAATTCCATAATGCTGGGTAACATAATGCCTCATTAAGACAAAAACTTTTTTCCTTTTCTTCTTCTATAATGTGATATTTTGTTTTCATAGCCACAGAGTGGATTGGCACGTCCAAGAGGTCCTTGGGAGCCATTTTGTCTCAGGTTTTTTTTGCCATTGGTCTGTGTGTCTTGGCCGGACTGATCTACTTAGTCAGAGACTGGAGACTGGCTCAGCTCATCACGGCGGCGCCTCTGGGAGTCCTGGCCATTTACATATGGTGTGTGTCATCGCCGCTCTTATTATATCTTGTGTATGGTCGAGAAATAAAAGTACGGTGTTTTTGTCAGGTACATTCCGGAGTCGGCCCGGTGGTTGCTGGACAGAGGTCGGGTGGAAGAGGCCAGTGAGGTGTTAAAGAAGGCAGCAGCCATCAACAAAGGCATTGTCCCAGAATCTCTGCTCCAAAAGGTAGGCCTACTGAAGTATAAGCCCCAGACGTCACGCAAGTAACAGAATAAAGTCATTGTACATTCAAACAGCACGGATGACCGAGACTGGCTTTATTTCAGATATAAAAATATCATTTTATGATTGGCACTTTGGCCCATGCTGAATAACCTCATAATCCCTGTGTCAGGATAAAAGTTGAAGCAGACGACTCTGTAATAATAAAAGGCTGTTTCCAAAGTTATTGAAAAGCTACTGTTTGTTCCAAGCATTTACGATGCAACGTAGAGATTTGTTTTAGAAGTGTAAAATGTAATTATTAGAGAAACAATTATTTTCAATAGGACAAGAATTAGTCCTATTTTGTCCACTTCCTGTTTATTACAGGTTGTGGTGGGGACAGAAACAAAGAAAAAAGGAGGCACTTTAACTATTTTCAAATCAGCTGTGCTCTCAAAGTATCTTTTTGCAGTAGTTCTGGCCTGGTGAGTTACACCATGACAGCTGACACAAAAGCAACATAGGCATACAAAAGCTGCTCTGACTTCAACTGATCGTCCCTTATCTTTTAGGTTTTCTCTAAACCTCACATACTACTGCCTCTCATTTAATGTGGGGAACCTGGGCCTGGACGTTTTCCTGACACAGTTCATATTTGGTGTGTCCGAGCTGCCGGCTCACCTGTTATGTATCTGGCTGATAGAGGCTTTAGGGAGGAGGGTGTGTCTCATAACCACACTGCTGGGCGGGGCGCTCACATGCCTCCTCATCATCGTAGTGGGCCAAGGTAAAACACATCTGTTCTCCTTTGTAGCGTGTATCAAACAGCATCATAATCCAAATGTTGTGTTTTCAGACAAAGCTATTTTTGTGACTCTGTTTGCTGCATTGGGACGCATTTTCTCAAATATGGCAGGATCCGTTTGCAGTGTTTATGTCCAGGAATTGTTCCCAACATCTCTTCGGTACCTCTTCACTGCTTTAACGTTGTCCATAAAGATAGTTTACAGAATAAACATATATATATAAAACAAACTTTTGACCATTCTGTGCCTTCAGACAGTCGGCCTCTGGGCTGGGTAACATTGCGAGCCGTGCCGGGGGCTTGTTGTCTCCAGTGGTCAACATGCTGGCCACATACCACTGGTTTGTTCCTATTGTAGTTTACAGCTCCCTCATGTTTGTGAGTGGAGTTCTAGTCTTCATGCTTCCAGAGACCAGGAGGAGAGAGCTGCCAGACTCCACTGCTGATGTGGGGAAAAGGTCAGGGTGAAAATTACACTTTAAATCTGAGAATGAGTTTGATGTACTTATCTTTACTGTTTCCTCTCATTCACAGAAAAAACAGTTCGACAGTACATCAGATGGATGTTTTAACATTTTCTAAGTTGAAATCCACTCGACTGTAGGTCACATGACTATGCCTTTTCCATTTATTACTGTGTGGATCCTGTTGGCATTGAAATGATGAACAGTGTCACCTTCTGTTCAGATCCTAGAACTGTCCAAACTCTAATGTTTTTATACGTTTTTATGTATGTTCTCTGACTTGTATGTTTGAATTGTTTTAATCCCGTAATGTAGCCACTCATTTATAGTAAATATGTTTTGGATTCTTAACTTGTTTCTTACTTTTTTATTTTCAAATATAGATTAGCAATTGAGAAGAAGATTATAGCTGTTTGATTTATTGATGAATGATGTTCCCTAAAATCTAAGCAGACCATTTTATTAATTCAATAATACAGGTTAATTAACACAAATGACATGATTACAAGGATTTTCAAAATATAAAGCATGAATATGAAGAATGACATTTCTTTTTCATTCTTTCAAATTTTCGAAACAATTTGGTCATTCCTTCACCTGGGATGTTGCACAGTATATCATCAAACTTATGTCTCTCTCATGGACACAAGGTGGGACTAACAGGCCAAGTTACAGGTCAGATCTGCTTTTTTTTTTGTGACATTGGAAACACCTTAAACAATTGATTAAATGCACATATAATGCCCTACTACAGAACAGGCAAAGCAATAAGACCCTCCATCAGAAAAGTTACATAGTGCCCCTTTAATCATCTTTGAACAATTTAGATTCAGCGTTCTGTGCCATTATATTTCTAAGAGTAATAACAGTGGTGTCATTTGCAGTTGCCATTTATGTTAACAATAATTACAGTACATTTTCAAAACG
The DNA here is from genome assembly GCF_026437365.1 of Eucyclogobius newberryi. NCBI lineage: Eukaryota > Metazoa > Chordata > Actinopteri > Gobiiformes > Gobiidae > Eucyclogobius > Eucyclogobius newberryi. Next base: position 17,270,387 of record NW_027315746.1, read on the forward strand.
ATAAATCATCCATCCAGTTGTCATTGGTGCTGGAGGTTTTCTCTGTTTCCTTCATTTCTGGCTCTGAAACCCCATCCAGGAGAGACACTTTTGACTGCGACAAAAGGGGATCTGAAAAAATGTCTCCTCCAAAAATGTCCAGTGGTTGAAAGGACGCAACAGGAAATGTGGCTGAGTTAGACGGTTCTACATGATCATTGGTGCTTAGAAAATCACTTAATCCAAAAATGTCATCCAGTTGGTCGATGTCTTTAGTCTGTGCTTCATTGGCGGCAGTATTTGACTGACTGAAGAAATCATCATTGGACGCGAACATATCAAAGTTAAAATCAGTATCACTGGTCCCATCTACTTTTTGATTGACAACATTTTGGTCTGGCAAAAACGGCTCATCAAAAATGCTCAAACTATTTTCAGCTTGTGTCGACTGTACCTCAACGGCTGCTGTGTAGTTAAATGTTGAAATAGCAGCAATGTCACCGAAAATATCTTGGGACGGATCACAAAGACTGTCATCCAAAAGTGCTTGTTTTGCCACATTCCTTCCTTTCATTTCACTGGCATCCATTGTATTTGATGACTCGGGGATCGGCGCTGCGTCCAAACCGTCTCCAAAAATGTCACCACTGAACAGTTCATTCGGCGCACCAGCTGTTGTTGCTTCAGCTGACAAATCCTCTTTTGAACTAGGACTCATTTGGTCGAGCAGCACCTTATCGGTATTGACAATTTTAAATGTTGGATTGGTCAGCGTCATATCCAAACCACTTTGTAGGTCGATTTCTCCAGCTCTTTCATTCTGCTTTAAAACATCTTGAACACTGAGTTCCATTTGTTCTGATTGTTCACTCTCACTTGATTCTACTGTAGTGTGTGCATCTGTCTGCGCATCTACAACAACATCTATGCTTTTGTTATCTTCATCTGTTTCAGTTATGCTGCTTTGCTCTACAGGTTTTGTCGGAGTCTCATTTTTTTCACTGACTGACAATAGAAACAATTTCCCCAAAAGCCCCCCTCCAGGTTTGACTTCTGACCTCTTAACGTCCTTAGCATCGGCTTTAGCAACTTTATTATTTCCGCTGGATGTGAAAAGCTTTGATAAACTCATTCCTTTGGACCAAGATCCCACTTTTGGTTTTGAGTTTGCTCTGGGAGCGACGTTCTTTTGTGCATTTCCATTCTCTGATTTAGACTTATCAACTGGAATTTTCTCATCAATGTGACTTGCCTTTGGAGTTTTTCTTTGATCGAGCCCCTCTCTTGGCTTAACTAGGCTGGACATTTGGCCCTCAGGTGAACTTGCATTGATGGGATTGTCTATTTTGACCTCGTCCCTTGCAGATATAGGTATTTCAACTTCACCTTTCTCAGTGCTATGATTGGCTAATGGCTGCATGGGTTCATCTGTATCATATTGGGTTGAAGTTTGTGTGTCCGATGAACTTTTTACCTCTGTCAAATTGCTCTTAACTTCATCATTCTTAGCTTTAGTCTCTTCTACTGTTATCTTTTCATTTTTGTCTGTGACATTTGTAAAATTGAGGTCAGTAGACACTTCAGCACAAAAGCCTTCTTGGGTTGAATTATGTGCCACTGGTGAACGTTTTGAATCGACATCATCTTGACTTTTACGGTCTGGTTTAGCTGAATGTTTTGGTTCACTTTCTTCCAAAGACATTTCTGTTGTAGCTTCGATATCAGGTTTGCTCAAAGTTTGTGATACTATAGAATTTATATCACTGTCAAATTCCACCTCAGCATTTGTCAAAATATCTTCTGTCTCCTTGTTGTGTGAAATGGACTTTGAAATACTTCTCTCCGATTCATTATTCAGATTTACAATATCTGCAATTGTTTCATGAAGGTTTGTACAGCCAAGTAACTCTCCTTCATTGGACATTATGGCACCAGCATCTTCAACTTCTTGCTTGATTTGATAGAAACTTTTCTCTTCTTTGATTGCAGGTGATGCCTTGTCATCATCGTGAGTGTCGATTTTGGGGTCAAAGTGCACTGTCTTCTTAACTTTACTTGGCTGTGATGATGCAATGCCCACTCTGGAGGAATTTAATTTAACCTTTTCTGGTTGTGGTGTTTTAATATTTGTTTTATTTTTATCATCTTTAAATTGGCATTCATTACTTAGACTTGTTGATTTCAGTTGTGCAGAATTATTTAGTTGAACTGCTTTCTTTAGTTGTAGTTTGGAGTCTAATTTTCCCGTATCTCGAGAGCTCAGTTTATCTTGATTTGTTTGTAAGAGTGTTGTCTTTACTGGCTTGTGGTCATTTTGTTGATTTGTTGTATTATTGCATGGTGTTTGGCCAAAATTATTATTATTATTATTATTTGTCTCTTTCTTTTGAGGCTGTGCATTGTTTAACTGATTTCTAACTGGACATTTGTCCGCTGGAGGCCAGCTTATTTGGAGTTTCCCTTTAACATCAAGACTGCTTGTACATTTGAGCTCATTTGTCGGGAGCTTTACTTTAGTCAGAGACCGTGTGCCACCATTTGAAGAGTTAAGTGTGTTTTTTGTTGCTTTGGGGGATAACGCGGCATCATCTGTATTCTTCTGAATCCAACGGTCTTTATGCTGCTTATGACCAAATCCTTCATCATAATTGCCCTTTCTTTTGAAAAGCTGCTGGTAGTGAGAAACACAGTAGAACTCCCCATGAAGAGACGAATAGTTGTGAAGGCTGCAATATAATAATATTAAACCAGTTGTTTACAGCAAAATCAGATGGTCCAATATTATAAATCATCAGCAAATAGTGTAATCATACAAAATTATATTAAGTTTTATGTTATGTTGTGATTTGAAATCAATTCAATTAGTTGATTCTTTATGGATACAGTTGTATTGTTTTCCTTACCCAAGTTTCTTCTGACAGTGTTTGCAGCAAAAGCAGTGACTGTGTAGTATTAGTTTATTGGCCACCATTCTTTCCATTGGATAAACAGGTGTCAAACAGGCGGAGCACATTTCCCTGGCAGGAAACTGAAACTAACAGGAAAAGACTGGGTAAGATATGGTCAGTTAGCTACACAGGAATTCAAAAATAACTTAAGTATTGTATGAACTGTGTAGTAGTAGGGCATTCTAGTTTGTTAAATTAGCATTAGCACATGATCTATATATATGTATATGGTCAATGGCAAATTGATATACTGTAGCCTACATTAAATAGATAATTAAAAAATAGATCAGATTTTTTTAAACAAAAAACAAACAAACAAACAAACCAAAATCCAATAATTTATTCATTAACATTGATCATCCACATACAAACTACATGCTTTTGTTAAATAAAGAATAATTTATGCTATAAATTATTAAGATTATGTACTTTACAAAACACTTCCTCTAAAATACAAAACACTTCCTCTAAAATACAAAACACTTCCTCTAAAATACAAAACACTTCCTCTAAAATGCGGGCAGAAAAAAATTAAAAAAATTACATCAAGAATAAAATCATGTAAGATGCTAATGTTTGTTCATTGAAGGGCTAAATGTTACAAAAACATTCCCTTCTCCCTTGGACTTCAACACTTGATCCTCAAAATGGTGCCTGTGCATTAAAGGGGATGTCACAATTTCACATCTGGGAGGAACTACTTCGAACAAAGCTGAAGACTGACTATCAGACTTTTTGTGAACAACTGTTGAAGTGGTGGAGGACATGAACACATTTCCAAATCCATCTGTCTCCTCATAAGTTTCACTGACCATCTTTTTATCAATTACACCCACTGGTGGTTGGCCTGGGCCAGTCTTAAACTCCAGTACACTGACTTTACGTTGAGGGGGAGCTCTTGATGCATCGCTGTTTTCTTTGTGGCAACAGTGGGTTTTGGTGTCTGATTTTGGTGTGAACGTTGTCATTTTGGGCTTTGGTTGTTCGGCGGGTTTTCTTGCAGCTGAATGGATAGATATGAAGGATGGTGAAGACTGAGATGGGGACTGCCTTGGTTGGACAAGCCGTTGGGATTTTGGCTTCAAACCACTGGCTGTACTTGAAGCTTCCTGGTTACGTCCCGGTTTGGATTTGCAAGAACCAATGCTTATCTTTCTAATGTTGTTGGTAGGTTGAGGATGTTGCTCCGACCTCAATGTTTCATCAAATAGACCAGAAAGACCTGCGATATCGGCCTCTGATTTGAGATTGGACACGGAGCACAGGGCGTTTTTAATAGTTTCTTCAATGTCAAGGAGCTTTGCTATGGTTTGTTCCTTCAGAAGCATAATGTCTTTGCTGGCTTTTTCCAGATCTTCATACGCAGTGTCGACTGAGGATATGCTTTCAACATCATCTTCTTGTGAATCCGCTTCAAACTTTTCATCCGTTGTTTCATGTTTTGAGTTTGTCCCTGTAGCATCCCCAACAGGATAACCTTTGTATGGTTTCGTAAGTAATTTATCAGTCATACTTCTGCGATCTCCTTCTATCACATGCACTTGATCTAGGACTCCTTGGAGTTCATCACGTTTACGTAAATTTTCAAAGATTTCCATTGCAACCTTCACATTTCCTTTAACAATTTCATCCATATGAACAGATAATCTCTGCCTTCGCTGCTCCTCGGTCTCCCTAACCTTTTTCTCCCTCAAAACAACCTTATCCACGTCAGCTTGTTTCTCTTCTCTGGTGCGTTTTGGGCTTTCATTGCAGGCAACATCTGGTGTATAAGTACTTATTGTCTGGGTTTGAGTTTGGCCATTTTTTCTAGCAAGACTTGGTGGAGATTTGGGTTGTGGAAAACTGTCTATATCTTTGGGATCAGTTACTTTCACCTTTTTACAGAATACTGGGCCTCGTTTAGCGTCTTTTCTTTCAATGTTTTGTAAAGCTGCTTTCACACTGAGATTGGTCTCATGTTTGCCTTCTTCTGCATATTTCATCATGCACATTTGAATCTCTTCTGCTGCATTTATTTTCTGTGTAATATTTCGTTCCATTTGAACACCATTGCTTTGGTATTGTGAGGATTCATCTAAAGGTTGTGGTGGATTAAGTTCTCTTTCTTGGGTGTTCATTTTTGAATGAGTTTCATCCATTACAACAGTTCCGCTCTGGTAGTATGATGGACTTGGAGAAGTGCCAGCACCATTTGTTGTTACTGAAGAGTTTGCACCAGAAGAAGTCTTTTCTTCTTCCACCAAAACATATTGTGTCCATTGGGGTTTTGGTGGTAATGCTGGCTTTTCGTGGTGTCGTATTTCAGATGAAGTTGGAAGTGCTGAAGCAATATTTGTGCAGCTGGACGACTGAAAATGTCCTTTGTCTACCGAGATGGATGGTGCGGAGGAGGAAGCCTCTTCATGGGTTACTGAAATTGAAGGAGACAGTTTTGTGTCAGATGGTAGCACTAGCATCTCAACACATGGTTTGGCAGCTGTCTTGTTCCTTGCTGAATTTCTGTATATCATAGCAGCCTTGTAATCTCCCTTCGAAACATTTACTCTAGACTTTTCAAGAGACTGCAATGCCAATTGCACATTGCCTTTCACAATGTCCTCCTTGTCTGTGGATATCTGCTCGGAAACTGCACTTTGCAGAGACCTTATTGCTGCTTTGATACCACCTCTGATAACCTCTCCTGTCTCATCCTCATTAGCATGACCAATACATTCATATTTGTGTAATGAATCTGTAACATTACTGATTAAAACTGAGTTGTGTTCATCAGCCTCAAAAGAGACATTGTGTTCCCTGTGTTTTGCTAAATCACTGACCTTAGGGTAAGTCTTGACTTGCTGATATCTTGAGGAGGAAGTTGATGACATTGTTGTGGAGGTTTCTTCTTGAGTTGATATGTTTAGATTGTATATCTTCCCCGGAACAACAACATCTCGCTCAGTATGCATACTTTGCTGCTTTGCCATTTCAAGTGACTTTTTAGCAGCTTTGACGTCTCCAGAAACGATCACTTCTTTCTGGATTGGTTGGATTTCTGACTCAAGATCTGGGCTTGACAAGTCCATATCATAGATAGTCCCAGGTTTGATCACCTCTCGCTCAACGGTCATACTCTGCTGCTTCGCTCGTTCTAAAGACTGCAGAGCTGCTTTAATGTCACCACTGACAATTTCCTCTTTTTCCACCGAACTTTGCTGTTTCACTGTAAGTTGTTGCTTTGCCATCAGGACATCTCCGGGAATTATTTCATCCTTTGGGATAAAGTTGTCAACATTTAAACTGCTTTCAGATGAAAAAATCTTTTTGGTGTTTTTTACATCTCCAGGTAAGACATCGGAAACTGTCCGATCTACTTGGTCTTTTTGCTGACATAGATTCCTCTTCGCTTCCTTCACATCCCCCTGTACAATTCCAATGTGCTCTTGTGACGCATGACAATGATCAACTTCATCTTCTAAATCATCTGCATGAAGACTCTTTAGATCTCCTTCCTCAATACATCTTTTGTATAAATTCACGTTTCCCTTTTCATTCTTGTCGACTCTGCATGTTGTTGTTCTGTGCCCATTGGCTGTGGCCAGCAGATTACCAATTGTGGACTTGACATCGCCTTTTTCAATTGTGACATCAGTTTTAGTTTCAGAATGATTTATGAGTGAATACACAGACATTTCTGCTTGTCCATCCTCAGTCTCTTGCATTAGAAGCCCTCTTTTAAAAGTTTTGTCTTGGCCGAGTAGTTCATCAATCCTCTGGACGATATTTTTTACTCTCAGATCTTTCTCGAAACTGATTGAACTGGACTGGTAGACAGGAAGTTCAACCACTGTAGACTTCACATTCCCTTTCTCCACTTCTCTTAAAAGGGTTATCTGAGGCTTTAGAGTTGGTTTCAGGAGCAATTGAATCATTATGTTTCTAATATTACCTCCAACTGCCTCTTCTTTGTGGATTTGAACATTTGTGTTAGTAGCAGTGCAATACTTGGCCATATTGACATTTTGACTGTCTTTTCCTTCAATGATGATGCCGCTTGAATGAACAAAGCTAAGCTCTTTCAGATAGGACAGGGAATCTACAACATCAGTGGCAGTTATTTTGTCCAGTGGTGTAGTTTCAAAGAGCCATGTCGTGCATTTCACATCTGACTTGGGAATTTCTGCCACAACACTTTCGGCTGGAGAACATTTTTGCTCCTTGAACTCGTCCAGTGGCTGGGACTCAAACAACCAAGTGCAGCGTTTGACATCTCCTTTATGACTGTCCTCTCTGTGAACTGTTTGTACCTGGGCTTGCTCCTCGGACTCTCCCTTGAGACTTTCAATGGACTGGTTTTCAAAAAGCCAAGTTGAGGTTCTGACATCTCCACGCCGGACATCTGTGACGCTCACCATTCGCTTTACCTTCTTGGAGGCTTGGTCAGATTCAAATATCTGTTTATTCTGCTGCACATTGCCACTCCCAAACTCTTCAAAGTCTTTAACTGCGGTTGTGTCTTTGTCGGTAAGAGTGTCCAGAGGTTGTGTTTCAAACTTCCACCTGGCAGATTTGACATCTCCTTTTTCAACATCTTCTTGGGTGACAGCACGAATGACATAGACCTCATTTTCATCTTTTATAGAATCAAGAGGCTTCGTCTCAAACATCCATCGTGCACCTCTTACATCTCCACTCAGAACCTCTTCCTTTTTCACTGTTGTAACTTCGTGAAACTGCCCTTCTTTGTCTCTGATTGCATACAAGGGAGTGGACTCAAACATCATGGTGCTCGTCTTGACATCGATGCTGCAGGTTGGCTTCTCCACAACCAAAGACTTCTGTTCTAGTTCTTCTTCATGAATCTTGTCCAATGATGAGGTTTCAAATATAAACTTTTTGTGTTTGACATCTCCACATTCCGTATCACCAACTTTATGGAGGACTTCCTCTTCATTGTCCTTGTTGATCTTGTTCAATGGGCAGTTGTCAAATAGCCAGGTGACTTTATGCACAGAGCCCTTCTCAGTGGATTCTTCATGGCTTTGAGAATCGAATGATGTCATTTCCAGCCCAATTTCATCAAGTGACTGGGATTCAAACAGTTCTTTGACTCTTGAGACATCTCCTGACTGAAGGTCGACCTGGCTAACACAATGTAATTCCTCCGGGCGTGCATCTTTTTGAATTCTGTCCAATGTTTCTGTTTCAAATAGATGTTTCACTGTTTGAACACCAACTTCAGGTTTCAGAGAGTCCTGAATTGTACTACAGAGCTTCAGATTATACTGCTCACCATCCCTGATGCTGTCAAGTGGTTGTGATTCAAACATCCAGGTAATGGATTTGACATCAGTGCTATCAATGGCTTCTTTTTTTGAAGCCTTTTCACCTTTGTCATACAGTAAGTCCATGGGATGGGTTTCAAACAACCACTTACAGGTCTTGACATCACCTTTACGCTGCTCCTCATCTGCTAATGCATTTGGCTGGTTAAACTTCATATGGATCCCATCAATGGTTTGTGTCTCAAAAAGCCACTTTGCTGTCTTGACATCGCCCATTGTGTCTTCTTGTCTGGTGATCCCTTTAATGACTTCAACATTTCCCTTTCTTTCTGCCAACTCATCTAAAGGCTTGGTCTCAAACATCCACCTATAGTTTTGGACTTGTCCTTTGATAGATTCTTCACGACTGATTGCTGTCACCTTGTGCAAATGTCCAGAGCTGTCTTTTATAGCGTACAGATTACTCCTTTCAAATAACTCTTTGTTTTCTTGTACATTTCCTGCTTCAATCTGTGTTTCCTTATTTTCATTTAGCTCTTCTGAATGGGATATCTTACTGAGGGGTATTGTTTCAAATAGATGTTTGAATGTCTTCACATCGCCTTTCTCAATCTCTTGTTCTTTAGTCATGACTGTTGTTTGTGTACTGCCGCTCTCAAAAATGTGTTTCTTGCCCTTAACTTCTCCTTGTTCTTCCGCTGAGAGAGTGATTTTTTGTAATTGTCCAATTTCATAGTTGTCATGTAGAGTCTCCATGGGCTGGGTCTCAAACAGCCAAAGTGATGACTTTACATCCCCACCAATTATTTCATCCTTTTCCAGAGTTTTCTCAACTGCTTCTCCCTTTAGTGCTGACAAGTGATTAGTCTCAAAAAGTTTGGTTTTATTGACAACATCAGCATCTGTTGCACAGTTAACTACTGTCTCCTCCAGCTTGTGTCCTCCCATCATCTCATGTATTGTATCAATCGGTTGTGTCTCAAACATCCACCTCTTTTTACCGACTCCTCCTGTTTGACCATCCTCCAGTGAAATTCCTCGAATAATTTTGACTTTGTCAGTTTCCTTATTGATCAGATCTAAGGGTTGTGTCTCAAATAGCCAACGTGCAATGTTGATGTCGCTGCTGTTGATCTCTTCTCTGCAAATAGATTTGATTTTGTGGATGTTGCCGCTCTTGTCTTTTATGGCACAGTTGGGGTCAGCCTGGAACAGTTTCACAGTCTTCTGGACGTCTCCTTTTTGTTCCTGCAGCTCAGATTTCAGTTTCAGAAAGCTGTGGTCTTCTGCAGAATTGCAACGTCCCAAGTTGCCGAGTGGTGTAGATTCAAACAGAAGTCGATTGCCTTTCACATCACCAGACTGAATGGGCTCCCTAAGCAGTGCCTCGACCAACTCACCTCCTTCCGTAGATCTATTGAGAGCATCCAGAGGCTGTGTTTCAAAGAGCCATGCTGATGTACGCACATCACCACAGACAGACGCTTGTCTTTGAGTGCGTGAATGGCTCAAATCAGTGTGCTCAAACTTGGATGTGGCGCCTCTGACATCACCGCCTGTTAAGTCCTCATCCTCCAGCAGCTTCTTGGTTCCATGAGGATCCCCAATATTGTCCAGAGTCCAGTTTTCGAAGATCCACCTCATGGACTGGACCTCTGCGGCCTGAGGGATTTCAGTCTGGACTGCTCTCATCAGGTCTTCCTCAGCCACATCATCCAGGCTAGCTCTGAGATCAGGGTGGATGTGCTTGAACAGTCTCTTTAGCTCACTTTTCTGTCGCTGTTGGTAATATGTAGAGAAGGTTTCTTTTGGTGGAGGCGGAGGGAGTGGGCTTCCAGAGGAAGGCCCATCATAGTCCAGAGGTCTGGAAGGGACAGGTGGAGGAGGAGGGGGAAGTTCATCATCATTGCGTGCTGTGTGTGAAATAGTGACGCTCCCATCAACGGCATCCATCTATAAGGAGAGACCATAAAAGTAGTTTAAGTCATAGAATAAAACGTTCCACATGAATTGACGTTGCATGCAAATGACAAAATGGAAGTGAAGCCATACTTTACCTTGTGTTGGCTTTCAGTGTTACGGCAAATTGTCCTTGTTTCAACCAGGGTTAACAAAACACTTCAAAGCAGTTAGTAGGCGGATGCAAAACACTGTGCTGTACTATTAAGGTCCACTGGCTACCTGTGCCTTTTAGAATTAATTTTAAGATTGATTCATTTATAAGCAGTTTAGGTCTGGCACCATGTTACCCAACCCTGCCTTAGATTCTCAGGCAGGTCCTTGTTAGCAGTTCCAAAGTCGACGCTCCGGACGAAGGGTGATCGAGGCTACTCGGTCCGGGCTCCTCAGCTTTGGAATGACCTGGCTAAGGAGATAAGCCTTGCACCTTCAGTATCATCTTTTAAATCACTTCTTAAAACTAACTTTTAACGAATGGCCTTCCTTAACTGTGAATAACGTATTTTATTATGGTTTTATTTATTTATCGTGCAGTCTGAGCTGTCGGTTTCTCTGTCTGCTTTTATTTCTTCTTATGCTATTTGTAATGTTTTATTATGCTACCGTAGCTTGAGGATTTTTCCCACTGTGCATGTTTTAGGTTGGGGAAACTGGAACACCAAGAGGAGCCCCCGTGCCATCTAAAAGTGTGTGTGTTTGTCTATTTCAAAATGTAATTTCCCAAAGTTAATGAAATGCAAGCAAAGCATAAAACCCTTAAAAAGAAAAGCATACAAACCAACAGTGAACATTGTAAAATACCTTCTTGACTTTGGCCTTTTTTCCTTGTGTAGTCCTAATAGATTCCTGAAATAAATTCAATAAAAACATTTGAATTAATTAACAACCCAATGTTCAGAATGTCAGTAGTGTATTTTACAGTATTTTTTCGTATTGTTGCCGCACTGTTTGACCCTGTGCAGTCCTTAACCTAAGTGTGGTGGAGAATGAAAGGCATTTGAAGCACTCACGGGCTTTGAGCCTCCTGGGGCGTCTGGTGTGTGGGACAGATACACAGAGGATTGGTCTTTCACCGAAGAGGAAGTTGGTATGTGGTTTCTGCCTTGGATTGACCCCTTAATCACGGAACTGCTATTTTTATAATCTGTAACACAATAACAATACATACAGCAAATGTAACTTTTGATATGTTACTACATGTTACTCTATCTTTGGTAGCGTGTTCCAGGGAATATATTTAAAGTGACTATTTATAGTGGTAGTGATATCTGTTTTGTCTATGGAAACTATTTTGTCTGCCACTCTTTTGAACATTAAAGGCCTCACAACATTTAGAATACATTTAATATATTTTACCAGAAGTAATATTTCCAATAATAAAGGTTAACATTTTCAATGATTTTATTTGGAAAATTATTGAGCAAATGGAGCAAATGAGCTTGATTAAATCTACTTTTGTTAATACATACAGCAAATATATTTAGTAACTTTACAAAATGGCAGCCCAACAAGTGTGCAGTCTTTGATCCCAGGGCAGACAGATAAATGGGGCCACACAGACAGTGCCTGCTGTCTCAGACCTCCAGACCTCAGCATGCCATGGCCGACCATGATGCCCAGGAAGAAAAAAACACCAACTGGTGTCAGCTGGAGTGACCCAGATTGTTTTCACATTGTTGGTCACAGCACTCGACCACAAGCATCAGCACCTGATATGAGGAATGTGTCTGAGAGACACTGTTAAAAGGCGGAAAAAATATATTTATATTTCAGCTGCTTCAGACTAAACATGGGCTCAACTTTGGCACTTAAATAGAAATAATGTATAAATAATAATATAAAATGGTCTGATGTAACACGATTGTTTCACATAATAAAGGGTTTGGATTTATTATTACATTATTATGTGTTTATTTTGTAGTTTTACCCTAACCCTGTGTTACTGTGTCAGTGAATTGTCATATTTATCATTGAATGACTGAATGTTTCCGCAGTCACTATTAGTTCTACTGTTTTAATTATTATCTTTTCCCTTTTTTGCCCCTGTTTTTTGTCCATTTTCACAGGTCACAATTTAAAAAAAAAAAAACTTTCTCCTCTGATGTCTACTTTTGATACATTTAGGTCTTGTAGTTTATTTATTTATTTATTTTTTTTAAGTATGCATACTTTCCCCCATTCACTTTCATTGGGGCATTGAATACTTTCCACCATTTCGTTCCCCCACACAATTACCCCAGACAATTTGCCATTGCAAAATAATATTTTTTAAAACATTCCCAGCCCCAATGGCTTGTTGTGGTTGCACAGTTTCTAGTTATAGTACCTGTGGTCTTTGTTATTTCAGACAAGGTATTCTGTAACTTGTTGTGAACGTAATTACTTGTTTTTGCAGGTCACTGCGCTGCAGGCACCCGGCTGTAACTAACATCCAGATTTGTAGCACATCTTTCTTTGACATACTGAGCTCTGGTGGGACAAAAGAGTGGACCAAAAGGGTGGCGCCTCTCACGAGCCCGGACTTAAAACATTGTCACAGATGGGTGAGCAGACAAAAAAGGCAAATACCCTGTTGTGGTGCTGGTCTCTGAGCATTCAAGAGAGCAGGCCTATTGTTAAATAAATGAAAATACAAGCAACAAGTTTTTTTTTTTTTTTTTTTTACTTTTTTGATCTGGCTGTATTATAGGGAAATTAAAATTAGCTACTGTTAAAGCAGCTTTTCAACACACTCACTAGCACCATCAACTGTTCCCCATCATACCCACATTCCCATACCACAGTACTGACCGTAGCACCAGGTCACGCAACATTATTCAAAAGGTATTTTACAATCTATACGAAAATGTAAAATTTTACAAACATTTTCGACAAATAGAACTTGTTAATCTCCTCAACTTTTAAGACAGTGGCAGGTTGTCTCTTTTTAATCAGACTATACTAATACAATTACTGGAGAACACATCATGAGTTCAGTAAAAGCAGTTAATACTCACTGAATGAGGCCTGTAGTTCTCTTATTGTGGGTAGGCTGCGCCTTTAGTGCCCTGTGTGCTCCTATGTCCTCAGTGTTCAAACTCTCTCTAGGCTCTGGCCTGGCGGACAGCTGATTTTTATCCGTTGAAGTGACCCTGGTTATTTTGGGAGGTGGCTGTTGCCCTGTACTGCACCGAGTCAATTCCCCTCTGTGACTCAATGTGGGACGGGGGCACCCCTCCACTTCCCATTCCCACTCGTACATTGTCAGTCACTAAAATGGGCCCCGGAATGTCAGCGGGGGTTTGTCAGTGACAAAACAAGATATAACTGAACATATTGAGTCATACTCATAGGTTCTAGTATTTGGGACCCTAAAGGTAAAAGCTTTTATGAGGCTGAGCTCTCAAACCTTTTATCACATCAACAATTTGGGCGGCAGGCAACAGTATTTTAGAAGTAGATTATAGATATTTTCCCCGTCATATACAACAACTGTGTAAGTTCGGCTATTTTTATACATAACATATCATTTTCTAACTCACTCTTATTGGTGTAATGGTACCTAATGTTTCATATTTCAATAATCACAGCTTGACAACAACTGTAATAATTACTCAATATATATTTTGTCACATGCAGTTGGAGGATAGATGCCCCATGGAAACGGTCTCTACTCCAGATGAACAGTTTTTCATCTGCCTCGAAGAACTGGTGTGACCAGCTCCACTAAGAGGTTTAATAGTTTTTCCTGGCCGAGAAGGAGCGTCTAAGGACAGGGGACCTTGGGATATTGCCAAGTCCCTATGAACATTGTTTAATCTGTTGCCCTTAGAGACAACCGCTGTTGTGATTTTGGGCTTTACAAAAATAAATTGAAATTGAATTGAGGCTATTCCGATAGAGTCAATGACTGTGTCTGGTCTCCCTCTGATCTGACGTGTGTGCAAATACATACTTACTGTATGTATTTGCACACAGCTGTCTTTTTTTAGCTCTTTGCTCATCATCCAAAGCTTTTGAAGTGAACTGGATACTGGTGAACTGTTTTTAAGCTGACTCACTCGGTGTGTGTCTACCTTTAGGCCTATGCTATCATTTGATATCATATTACAATCATACGTCATTAAATGTTCATGAGCTGTGACGCTAAAATAAAGCACTGACCTAATACTGTTGTTGAAACACTCTACACAAGACACACACTACTATTATATTTATTACTCACCCTTTAAGAGTCTAGTTCCTCGGTCAGAAGACTCATTCATAGCTGTTCCTTCAACCAAATTGAAATCCCTCTGCAAAACACAGACAATTATAAATGTCAACTTAAAACTTGAATCACACAATATTCAACCTTTAATCATGGATTTACAGCTCAATAAAAGAGAATTTATCAACAACTCCTCACTGTATTGACACAGCAAGTGTGTAAACATAAAGCTGTCTTTTATTAGAAAATAAAGATAGCTAAATAAAAAATAAGAAGTAATTAATAACACAAATTACTTAACTATCATTTATTTATTAAGCGTATTCATTCTATTATTTTTAAACTTTCATGATTTACATACTTGATCGTTTTGGTCCTTTTTTTGTGTTTTCCAATCATGTAGAGCGCTCTCTGATGGTTTGGCCAGGTACTGCAGGCTGGAGCAGCTCTGTCTTATGTTCTTTGACTCAAACAGATCACACAAAGCTCTTGTGCTGGACACTCCCTTTTGAGGCAAGACATCCATGGACCGACTCCGAGACAGACCCACTCTGGAGAGGTCCACATTCCCCCCCCTCCATCTGCCGTCTTCAAGGTCAACTTCCTGCGCCACATGTAGAGGCAGGCAGTTAGTTTTTGTATTTCATAAATGTTTTACCTACAATTTCTTGGAATGGAAAATGAATACCTGTGTTTTGTTATATTTCCCAATGCTCCTCAAGTCAGAACAGCTTTGATAACTGTTAAAACACACATTTTCTTAGTTTCTCAAGATAGATAGAAATGTATTAATGCTCTGGTTCACACTTACTGTTGCACGAGTTGAGACACAGACTTCCTTTCCCAGCGGCTGAAAACTGGCATGGCTGTGTTTAACAAGACAGACATCAGTCATAAAAACACCTTAGATCAATGGTTCTTCTCAAACTTTTCAGTACCAGAAAATGTTCCAAATATAACCAGATCTAAACAAGATATACAAATGAAAACCATTTTGTGGAAACAAGCAGAGGAGGCTCCTCCGGGCTTGTGGAGATGCAACCTCGTTATCAGATTTTCAGCCCAATAAAAACAAACAAAATGAAAAATATTGTTTTATTTTTCATCTATTTTTTGGCTTAAAGGTTATGTACTGGGGCTTTAACACAACTGAACTGAACCACTGCCTGGTTAATTCATATAAAACTACTTCAACAATAAACCGCTAATCGGTTTAGGATGACAGCTGCCCATTGGCAAACAGAAGTTATTGTAAACCGGGCAGTCACTCTCAAAGTCATATGACACTGTTAATGTTTATAGGCCTCACACAACTTCTTTCAAATCTAAAACAAACACTTTCTTACACAAACTGAATCAGTGAATATTTTCAATAAATATGAATACTGCAAAAAACAAACAAAATAAGCACACATAATATTGCAGGTTTTTATCAAAATTACAGTATTAAATTAAACACAAAAACAAATGACATTCTAATTGCTAAGCAGAGCTATTTTGTCTTGACCACAGAGCAATATTTTTGGGCATACAATTGATTTATAAAAATCAAAAACCTAAATAGTCTTTACCTGCATAGAAGTCACCTGCCGGTGCATCTTTTAGTTCCTGAATGACCACTGGAGAGCATCTCTCACTGTTTTACTAGACAAAGCAAAATTAAAGGGTCAAAGTCCTGGAGCACCTTGTGATTGCAAAGCTCTCCTGGAAATAAAATATGCAGCCATAATGTTATTTGGCCGTTTCTGAAATGATCTACAAGGATTGACAGTTTTAAAAGGGGATTACGAGAAAATAATGTGTGTGGTGCATTTGAAACCCCTGCGAAAGTGAAGAGTGGACTCTGACACGATGACAGCTGCTCTAGTCAGATGTTGCTGTTTAAATGCCTGACATTGTCACTCAGTTTACGTGGTGCAGCTCACATTATTACCGGTAGGCGGCGTATTACCCAGACACAGTCTACTTCAGGGACACGCTGCACTTGCACTTTTATCATTGGCGCCATCTGTGGCCAGCAGATGGCGCCAGAGTAATATGTGCACTATTAAACTGATGGTTGCTCAACACTGTTTATCAGCTCATTGCACTCATGAACTGAAGGGACTGCTGCATTCTTTATGCGTTACATTGGACTGGAAGCCTCTGAGATACACTGATGAACAACACAAATATGCACTAAAGAGAGCGAGTGAAAGATGATTGATTGTGTGTTACACTTGTGTTGGAGCAGTAGCAGAGGAAGGGAGAGGTGTCCAGTGAGTCCGGGGGATAGAGGAGGAGGAGGGCTGAGCAGCTGAGAACAGAGCAGCTCTCCTTCCTGCTGCTCCGCTCACATGCAGCCACATGTGACAGCCCACAACAGAATACACTGAGTACAAGAGCTCCCAGAGCCAGGACATGCGGTCTGAAACTGTGGATCTAAAGCAAACGCTCAAATGCGCATGTACTCTGTTTCCAGTCACATTCCTTCATAGCCTTATGGCATTTCTCAAGCACACCAGCACCAGTTTGTCGGAAAGGTCAGAGCAGTTTTGTGGCTGACGTTGACAAGAGGTTCATTGTTGAATGGAGAATGTCAAAGCCAATCACACAGCTGCTTGCTGTTGAGGCTCGTGTGGCTCACATGCACTGATATGATCACTTCTGCTTCTACTTACTTTGCACCCGGGGTTGAACATTGACTAGCAATGTCCTGTAAAGGAAAGACTAATAACTAACTCTAAAAATAAAACAATATGCAAATGAAACTTAACAAAATAAACCATCCCTACTTTCACACCTGCAGCTTTTGTGAATCTGTTGCTCTGAGCCAATCACACTGCAAAGAGGAGGACTTCAAAATGTGTTTATGATAACTTCTGTCTCAGTGTTAGAGGTCAATAATACAGTATGAAAGTAAAAAATGAAACACTGTGTAAATTCTCTGCCTTAACACTCAATCAATAATCAGCAGATTAGACAACCAGACATTTGCACACATTGTGTCATGCTGGTTTCCTAATATATTACAGTATGTGTAATCCAGCCATGAGGCAGTTTTTTTTCCCCTGTGCATCACACAAGCTGTGATTTACTCAGAGGACACTCGTGTCATCATATGCATGCATTCATTTAATCATTGTTATTCTGTTCTTATTATGATATTTGCTATTATATGATAAACTCTCACCAAATAATGTTCCTTGTGGATCAATAACGTCATTGAAACCATGAACTCTTCCAGAAAAAGGCTGCTGCTGGACATTGCTAAAGTGTTGTGTTTGAAAAAATAAACCAAATAAAGATGTCCAATGACTTTTTACCAGCCAATGCAAGATTTAGCCTCTTTTAAAGGAGGCTTTATTAGACAGCTCCGCCTGAAATGGGAACGAGCGCAAAGGAAGGACATGCAGTAATTGTTAGGATTAAAGCTAGGATTCAAACTCACAACACTGGCCAGATGCACATGGAGCCTGGCATGTGTGCTGCCGCCTTAACCACTCCACCACCAGGCAGCACGATGTCTGTCTCTTTTCATGGGAGATTCAATTTTGCCTAAACATTTTCGAATTTCGAACTTAGAGTTCAAAATTAGGCTAAAATAAATCACAACAAAGTGCAGACAAGATTTCAATTGGTTTAGAACATAGAACGGGCGCTCCACTGTTAAAAAGCTCTAATTACCATGTTATGTGAGCACCCCTACTACAGTAATGGCCACTATCACCACTCCGGGTGATAATGGTCTTGAAGAGATGTGATTTACTCCCTTTCCAAACCCTAATTTAGACACTCCATATTTGCTCTCGTGACCATAGTGATGTTCAGCTAAATATGACCTCAGCAGCTATGTTTAACAAAGCCCAGTGTGTTCTTGTGACAGCCTCAACGAGCAAGTGTGTAGGAAGAATGTGGGACTCTGCTGTTTCATGATTTGTTGATATCACAAGTTTGAATGAGTTATTTTGGTTCTGGCTCTTCTTTTCACTGACTCATTGGATTCGTGACTCAGAAACACCAAAAAACAAAATGATAGGAGAGCATGATTTGTCAGCTTTATTTTCCACTGTTCAGGTCTAGATGTGTTTAATTCTAATACAAAAAGGGGTCTTATTACTCCCTGGTCTTGATCTGTTTTATTTTATTTTTGTGTTTTTATCATACATTATACTTGTTTTTACATCTTGGATGAAGTCTTTCTTTTATAATATATAATAAAAATATTGGACTGAAAACTAACAACATTTTAAATAATACCTACGGAAATTGTCTGATGCCGCATGATTAGATGTTAAGACACACATGAGGATGTGAGGCTCTTCGTTCATAGCTGAGATGTGTGGCTCACAAATTGGGCCCCAAGAGCCATTAAAAGCACTTTGAGAGGTTTCCTGAATGTAGGTTAACTAAAAGGTTATGTAAGCACGCACTATGGACCCTGTCTGCCATAGTTTGCACACTAAGCAGATATGAAAGGGTCAGAGTCAATGTTTAAAATCAATCAAACAAATCTGACTTAATTTTGATTTTAGGTTGTTCTTTGCACTATTGTGTGGCTAATTGAAAATAGATTGTTATATTTGTTCTTGTTGATGATGATGATGATGATGATGATGCAGCTTTCAAATGTCAAATACTGCTGTTTCCACAAAATATCTTTCCCTGACATACTGAGCACCTCTCATATGACACTAGACACCTCTTTCTGTTTGTGGTCATGGACAGAAAAAGGAAACAGGAAACTCCATTGGTATTGCACATGTCTATTTTTGACCACACAATGTGATTTTTCTATTATTAGCCTTGGATCAGCATTTGGTTAAAACATAAAAAGATGTCAAGTCCAGATGACAGAAATGAACACGGAAATAATCCTCAAAAATAAAAAGATAAAGAAACAATCCAAAATTAAATTACTTTGTATAAAATAAAGCACTTTTTTTGTTTGTTTATTTTTTTACTCATCTTTTCAAGCTAAAAAGTGGATATCTTAGATAGGTCAGTGAACTGGAAAAACAGGCTCACTGCAGAGCTATCCCACCCAGTTCTTTACTGTTTCAGAAAGCACCGGGGTCATGACAAGCATTTGTCCCCTGGCCTCAAAAATTAGTCAGACAGGTGTTTATAGCTGATTTGGTTCAAACATTTCAAACTGCTCGGGCTGTGTCAATGTGTCAATATCTATTTTTAGCTCTTCAAAGTTTGCTAAGAGAACTAAAGACAATGGATTTACATTAAAGAAGCAGCTGTATGTTTAGTTCTCACTGAATAAAGCTTGATGAATCAACAATTAATTTTATATGCAATGTCCAATTTATGCTGTAGACCTATAAATTATGCCTTTATTCAGGAATGTACCTATCAACCCAATAGAGCAGGGGTGTCCAAAGTTTTGCAACATTTCTTTCCGGTCTTTATCACGAAGTAGTGTGATGTTATTAAGTTTATAATGATAGAATTACACGAACTACATTAATCAATTGTATGAGGGCCAAATTTGGCCCCTGGACTAGGGATTGGGCATCCATACAATAGAGGAAAATACAAGGAAAAAGTCTAAATTCAGCAGAGATGTCTTGCCTATTTGATTCATTTAAAAGTACATTTTATCAAGGTCTATTTAGACACAAACTACCTCGAGCCATTACGTGATCCCAAAGCAACGTAATCATGATTCTTGTGTAAAGGAACAGACAGAGGTTGCGGGCAACGGCGTCACTCATCGGCATTACCGTCGCTACGTGTGTCACCGACTGCGTCAACAGCGTCACAGCGAGCCAGAGAGCGTTTACATCAAGCAAGACAGTTACATCGGTGACTACTTTGCAAACGGGTTAATCAGTTGCACGGGTTTGAGAATTTGTTTTCCATCTTCAATATTTTCTCTGTTTTCTGGTGTGCATTTGTGTGTACATTTAGCCGAGTTGGTAAAGCGTTTTGAAGCGCGCGTCGACACAAACCGCGACTCTTTCGTCTTTGCTTGTAACTGTCTTGGTGCCGCTCCGACTCTTTGTCAGTCCCAGCCTCTGCTCCTCTCTCATGTTCACACTGGTACTACTGTTCACATAAACACACGGGGCACGTACAATGCTCAGCTGGCCCACTCCAAGATAACACTCAACACTTCTGCTTGTATTATGCTGCCTGTCATCATCTACACGGTGAGTTTATACAGTAAAGTAACTCATGTTTGTTGTCAACAAGTTTAAACGCGCTGTTATTAACTAGTAAGATGTTTAAAAAATCAAATCGCCAGGTTACTTTAGGGTTAACTGTGAATGTGTGATCTCGTCATTTTCATTTTTCACGCCACTGTGTTTGTCATGTTTCATCTCATTATTACCTCGTTATGATGATCAATAACGTGTTGTGTAACTTTTGTGTGCAGCTTAGTCAGTTTGTCCTGCTAAAAAGGAAGTTTGCTTAGTTTGAACAAACGTGTCCTGTGTTTAGCCTAGTGTAAAGAAGAATGCAACTCAGGGACAGTGTGATTGTGGCTGACAGGGTTTCTTAATGGCTGTGCCTGTGGGTGAATGGGTCAGCTCTCTAATGACTGTATTTAACAAACAGGAAATGAGCCTTTTCAATGAAAAATCCAGCTTATATTCAGATTTAGGCATATCTTGCACTGTAAGAAGTGGTGTCAATCATTCAAAAGCCACTTAGCTCTGTCATATTATTACAGTGCCCCCCACCCCCTGCCCCTCTCTATGTTTTTTCCTGCTTTGAGCTTTAAATTATTAATGCTTCGTCTCAGTGGTTACAGTCCTGTGCAGTCCTCTGTCACAAATCTAAATACAGATAGATAGATACAGATAGATAGTTACAGATAGATGGATAGAGATATGTCACAGCAGCACTCATGTTTTCAGTTCCACTGTTACTTGTCTTCAGAGCAGAAACGAAACTGTCAGAAGCTGTGGTTGTGTTGGTGCTTAGGAGGAATTCCTTGGCCGTGTGCAGCAGAGACTCTTTCCCTGTAAACGGTGTAATGGCACTAGAGGCTGTCTCTTGTTTCACCTCTTATTTGCTGATGGATTCAGGAAGTTGCTCACTCTCTCAGTGTCTGCTTGCTCTGACTATTTGCTCACTACAGACAATCAGTAGCACCCCCTTGTCTCGTGCACAGCAGATCATCGCATACCTCTGTCTGTGTGGGATTGTTTTTTACACTTGCAGTTGATTTTCCATGGACGATGATTATCTATGAGCTTTGTTTTTGGTCATTCAAATCATTTCCACTCATTTGGTGGTGTAATGGGGCACAATTTTCAGAGCAACTTGAGGATGGGTCAGTCATAATCCTTGTCAGCTGCTTTCAACAGTGACGTCACGTTCTTTAAAATGTTCTGCAAAATTAGACAAGAATATTGCAGTGACATGACCGTAACACCCTGTACCTAACCTAATACCAACATGTATTACGTAATAAGACTATTGTTGACCGAGAAAGCTGTTTCAATACAATCTGCCTGTGAATCTGCACATTTATAAATAGTGTACATTTGGATAACAGAAGTGGACAGTCTCCATGCATTCTTCCCAAAAAAAACTTGAGGAATCATAGGAATGTTAATTACTTGGAGGGAAAGAAGCTGTTCTGTTTTTCCCTGCACTTTCTTATGAGTGCTCAGCTGGTAGTACGCAAGCCAGGATATCAGTTTACATTTGTACATTTATGAAGCATCACTTTGAAAGAGATTCAGCTGTAATTATCCTAAACAAAGTCAAAAAACGGTTCAACCAGCGCACTAATCTCTCCTGCAAAAATCTCTCATTCCTTCCTTGTCACTTATAAATGATATCAATGTACTTTGTGAAAGGATTTAGAAGTGCTTTTTTTTTAGTGCTATTACAAATTGCAATCCATCGATGTATTGTCACTACTGAACATGTAGAACTCATAATGTACTTTGTGTCTTATACAGACAGTGTAACAACCCCTTGAGCCAAATAATGATGGGCATCCTTAAGAGGAGGTTTTCTGAGCTGGATGAAGGCCCCTGCTACTCCTCTTCTTCGTCTCCTGCGTCATCCGCCCTGTCCCCCGCCTCTTCTGGGTGGGACTCAGACACAGAGAACCTAGACGTTACCCCTCCCAGCTCCCCTGCACCTGCTGCTTTGCCCCGTAAGTTTTTAGATGTATAAAAACCCTACCCGCTCATCTTTTTCAAACAATGCAAACCTTATCTACTAATTTTCCCTAAAGCGTTCAAAAGGAGTGTCTCTTATCAGTCCATAGCACCACTCTCAAAGCACACTGATATGAACACATCAGCTTTAGAGCTTCAGACGATATAAGGTTAATAGAATGAACATAGATACATTGTCGGGATGTGAAGACATAATTTGCCTGACCCATTCAGAGCTGTGGGATTAATTTGAATTGCAAGAACTCTTAAAACGAGCCATATCATATTGCACTATGGAGCTAACACACACACACACACACAAATGTATTTACAATCTTCACTCTCTCATTACTTACTGCTGTCATTATTATAAGCATTGGTAACAGGGTGAACATTAGAGTGATGTAGCCTGTACTTTTAGCTAAAGGGAGCAGCTGAGTCGAGCTTAGTCAGCTGCTCTGCCTTGTTTACTGACTTTTGGAAGGAGAGGTCAGCCTCACTTATGTGTGAAGCACATCAGTTAATCTGTTGAACCCACATGGTGAGGTCAAACAGTAACTCAGAAATAATACCAAAATGTTTATTTTAACAATGATTCTTTCAAATTACATATATATACATATATAAACTACTCTTTTTAATGTTCATGAACTGCTGAATTGTATTATACCTCGTGCAATGTGTCCCCTAGTGGCTACTTAGAAAAGTGCGCATTGACTCTTAAATAACAACTGGTTGAATAAAATATGTACACTAGCTTGGGTACCTGATTTTCAAACTGTGGAAAGTAAGAAGTATGTCTCTACCCCTTTAGTACATCTGTTATATTTGCATTCATACAGTTTGTTCACGTCTTTAGAACAGCATTTTCAGACGGAAAAGAGAAACGGGAAAAAAGCTCAGTCAATTAGAGCGCTGCTTAGGATTCTCTTAGGACTCTGGGTTGATGAAATATAAAATAAATTATTATTAGAAGTATACAGCATTGGTCTCATTTTGCCTTTACACGATATACAACATGCAGTACTTTATAACTATTTTCCTGTACCAACCAACACATTATGTATTGTAACTGATTTCTGTTGTTCTTACAGTGAGATCCATCCTGAAGAGACCAAAGCTCGCCGAGGTCCAGAACAGGGTGTGCTTCGTCCAGGTCACTGTGTACAGTTTTCCACGCTGCCAGGGATTCACCAGTGTCCCCAGTCGTGGAGGCGCCACTCTGGGCATGATGAGGAGACACAGTGACGTTCAAACGTTTACAATCGCCGAACATGCTCTGGAGCAACGGCACAGGCGCCGGGAGCAGCTCAGACAGCGACAGAGACAGGATAAGTTTCAGGAAATTAAACATAAAGTGAGTAAAAAGAAAATAGATGTTTTAACAGAGTTGAATAGTGATGGAGTGACACAGTGATTACCTATGTTTGTATCAATACAGTTGATCTCCAGTGGGGCCATAAACGAAAAAGAAGTTGAGACTCTAACAATAGACCAAGTGCCAATGGAAGAAACCGACATCAACATCAACAGTGTGGAGTTGGAGGGCGGAGGCTTTCTTCAGACGTACTCTTCAAAACAGAGGCAGGCTATCCTTTTGGCAGCGGGGGTGAAACGCATTGACAAGGAGGAGAAGAGGCAGCTCCATGCTCTCCGACTCTCCAGGGAGACGTGCGGCTGTGACTGCCAAGGCTTCTGCGAACCGGAGAGCTGTGCGTGCAGCTTGGCAGGAATCAAGTGTCAGGTAAATAAACAAAGCATAGACCTTCAACGGTGTCTTTGCAATTCCAACAAATCACATTGTTGAAACGTTTGTCTGTTATACTTTATTTCTAACAATTGTATAATACGTTACAGGTGGACCGCTTTAACTTCCCTTGTGGCTGCAGTCAGGATGGTTGTGGGAACACCCGGGGTCGTGTAGAGTTTGACTCTAGACGTGTGCGCACTCATCACTTCCACACCATCATGAGGCTGGAGCTCGAGCGGAGACTAAAACACGAGACGCCATTTTCAAAGGACCAATCTAAAGTTCAAAAGAGCTGTGGTAAGACACGGCCGTCACAGAGTACGCAGAACGACATTTGCCCCTCTGGGTTTCCTTTGGAGGAAGACAATAATTATCCTGTCACTATCCCAAGTGTGAGTTCGTTTAGTTTGTCACCAGAGCAGCCGGTGGTGGAGGAGAACAGCTGCAGTAGTGACATGACAGACTCTTCCTGCTCTTCTCTGGATGCCGTGAGCCTGCTGGAACACCTCTCATCACTTTCTGAAAACAACCTGGGATCATCTCATAATTTAAATATTTGTGACAATAATACCTTACCAGGGAGAAATACAAATGAATCATTGAGCCAAAATAGCAACACATCTACTGACTTTACTATTTGTTCAAATGACAACACATTCATTGACATTTTAAGTTTGTCGCCGCAGTTCAATTGTCTAGATGAGAACTCTCTTGAAGACTTTCCTAACACTCCCTCTCCATCTGGGGACTACTACATGGATCTAAGCCTTTCTTCTGATTCGGACCTTGAGTTTTTTGACAGCGATTACACGTCTGGTTTACCACACAGCTCCTTTAAGAGTCAGCGGCTCTCAGACAGCCTGGATCACTTACAGTTATTCAGCTCTGACTCACTTCCACAGGATGAATCCAGCACCTACCTCTTGGAGACTCTGATAGGCCTTACAGACTGAAGACTTATTCAAGGTACCAAAAGTGTGGCCTGGTCAGTCAATACTGATAGCATAGCTCTGAGTGAGTTTGGCCTGTGACGTGGGAAAAGGATGGTGACCAGACTAAATTCTATACAGAGGATTTCAGTCTGGATTTTTCAGGCTACCACATCATGTTGTTTAGCTGTGTATGAGCTGACATAACTGTATTTCTATGTAAAGAAAATGAATTGCCTAAATATTTTACATGCTGTATATTTTAGGTTGCCTCTTATGCCTTATACAGAAAATAAAACTAATTTATGCTTATAACTAGCTTATACAATTGAGATCGATCTTGAAGTCTGCCATACTAATTAACTGTAAATATTTATTAACATAAAGAATTATTAAAATGTTTGTCTTTAGTTCAAATAGTTTATTATATTATTCAACATTTATTATAAAAACAATATCCTTGTTTTGTCATGGCATCACCAGCCAAGATATTCCATAAGCTTAATTTTTGCTAATAAACATATTTATTTATTTAACTTGAGCTTCTGATTGTTTTGTTTGAGGGCTTCATTAATTCTTAACAAAAAACAAAAGTAAAACATGAAACAACGGCCTGCTGTTGTGTCATGTTTACGGCAGTGTGTGGTTGCTAGTGTGGTTGCTATGGTGCGTGCGTGATGACCATGGTGATGACTCATACCTTGTTTGACGTTACGACGTTCGATTGTTTTGGTCTGCATACAAGATGGCTGCCGACTCTCCGTACTAAAAAAATCTCCCCATCGCTTTTCTCGAATTAAACCGTTTTTTTTTTAGCTTTGCTTTTAGAAATGGGTTTATCGCAGAGCTCAGAGGCGCCCGAAGGAGGGACGTATGGATTCCACGTACACGGCGTAAGGATTCTTTATCGTTACTTCTCGGGTGAATGTGCAACAGCATGCCGATCAGATTAGTGAGCACACTACGCTAATTTGTGGCTATTATTTTTGAAGGGAAAGCTATTACGTTGTCATGTAGTCTATGTCTGTAGTGTACGTTATTCATCGTGTTGATATGGAACAGATACATTATCTCTCTTACAGTAGCCTATACGTTTCTGCGTCTTGTGGTTTTATAGGTGCAGCCAAATTCACCTGCAGAAAACGCTGGACTTCAACCATACTTTGACTTTATTTTGTCTCTGGACAATAAAAGACTAGTATGTTGTTAACATTCTTAGACATGCTAATACGGCTACTGCCTGATGAATGTACTCTGACGTTGCTATTTCTTTTGCGTCAGAATGAGGAGAATGAGCACTTGAAGGAAGTGCTGAAAGACAACATAGAAAGATCAATAAGGATGGAGGTGTACAGCATTAAAACCATGAGTGTACGAGAGGTGCAGGTGGTGCCCAGTAACATGTGGGGAGGACAAGGTCTGCTCGGGGCCAGCGTCCGCTTCTGCAGCTACCAAGGAGCCAATGAGAACGTGTGGCATGTCCTGGTGAGAATGTATTATAGACCAACATTTGAAGTGTTTATTTTCTAATGTAGATGTGTCTGATTCTCCTAAAAGCCAGCAATAACCTTTTAGTGACTTTTTAAATCATTCAATTATTTCTTATTTCAGGATG